>NC_140248.1:13429693-13549693 GCF_949987555.1 Borostomias antarcticus
CTCTCTCTCTCTCTCCCCCTCCATCTCTCCCTCCCTCTCTCTCTCTCTCTCTCTCCCCCTCCCTCTCTCCCTCTCTCTCTCTCTCTCTCTCCCTCTCTCTCTCTCCCTCTCTCTCTCTCTCTCTCTCTCTCTCTCTCCCCCTCCCTTTCTCCCTCTCTCTCTCTCTCTCTCTCTCTCCCTCTCTCTGCCTCTCTCTGCTTCTCTCTCTGTTTCTCTCCCTCCCCCTCTCTCCCTCATTATCTCACTCTCGCTCTCTCAGTATGTCTCCCTCTCTCTCATCTCTCTCTGAGTATCTCTCTCTCACACTTTTCCTCTCTTCCTCCCTCTCTCTTTCTCTTTCCCCTCCCCTTTCTCTCTCTCTCCGAGTATCTCTCTCTCTGCATCTCTCTTGCTCTCTCCCTCATTATCTCACTCTCTCAGTATGTATGTCTCTCTCTCTCTCTCTATCTCTCTCTCTCTTGAGTATCTCTCTCTCCCTCATTACCCCACTCTCATTCTCTCAGTATCTCCCTCTCTCTCTTTCTCTTTCTGAGTATCTCTCTGTCCATCATTAGCAGTCTCTCTCTCCCTCCCTCTGTGCTCTCTCTCCCTCCCTCTGTGCTCTGCTAGCCTGCACTCACAAGTTGTTTGGTGAGACATTTTAGAAGGCCAAGTAAACAAATCTCGTCAGCTATATCTGAATAGAGCGAGAGAGTGAAGGGACGGAAAAATGGAGGTTGGCAGATGTCTTCATTCTGCCGAGGGAGAGAGAAAGAGAGATCAGACTATTCTCAGAAAGTAAGTGAAATGGGGAGGGACACAGGAGGGAGGGAGAGAGAGGAGGGAGGGAGAGAGAGCAGGGAGGGGGAGAGAGGAGGGAGAGAGGAGGGAGGGAGAGAGGAGGGAGGGAGAGAGAGGAGGGAGGGGGAGAGAGGAGGGAGGGGGAGAGAGAGAGGAGGGAGGGGGAGAGAGAGAGAGAGAGAGAGAGAGAGCTTAAGTGAGGCCCATTAATCTTCCCAGATGTATTTCCATGGCTGCGGATGGCTGCCAGTCTGGCCTGACTCCTGACAGGTAATTATTTCAGTCTGAGCCCCACGGCCCCCGAGTCTCCTGGTGCTCTGTCACCGCGGCTCAGCTGTCTAATGCTGCTCTGCCCAGACCTCCTCTCCCCGGCCGCAGTCCCAACGCTATCCCCAACCCCAACCCTAGCCCCAGCCCCAAACCTAGCCCCAGCCCCAGCCCCAGCCCCAACCCTAGCCCCAGCCCCAGCCCCAACCCTAGCCCCAGCCCCAGCCCCAGTCCCAACCCTAGCCCTAGCCCCAGCCCCAGTCCCAGTCCCAACCCTAGCCCCAGTCCCAGTCCCAGTCCCAACCCTAGCCCCAGACCCAACCCCAACCTTAGCCCCAGTCCCATTAAAAAAATAAAAAAAATAAAATGGAGGAATCCATACAAAGGCGCACCTTCTGAGAACAATGTTCCTCTACCCAGCAAACACTAAGTCAACAGTTTGTAGGCTAACCATGAACACTGCGCAGCACAGTGGAGAGGGCTGAAAGGTGTGCGTGCGTGAAAACCCTTGCTGTGGTTAATGAGTACACTGTGACAGGGAGTGAACCGGTTCATAGCTACAGGTGTTGGGGGGGGGGGGGGGGGCATTAGTGTGCTACTGTGCCTCCTCAGGTGGGAGGGGGGCTGTGGAGTCTAGCGCTGTGCTATCAGTGGGGCGGGGGGGGGGGGGGTTGTGGTTGGGGTTGGCTATGAGGTGTGGTATGTGGGGGTGGGGGGGGCTGCTTTCTATTTCTGACACCAGCACTTCTAATCTCAAAGGAGAGGGCGGGGAACGATAACAACCCTCATTATCTGGCTCGCTCTCGCTCGTCCTCTCCGTCTGTCTCTCTCCATCTCCCTCTCTCTCCCCCACCGTCACGGCCGTCAGTTGTCGTGTCACGAATTGTAGGATTATATGTTTTGGCGCAACGTCGTGGCAGTACATAACACAACGACGTTTCCGTTTTTCAGGTGTGTGTGTGTGTGTGAGTTCCATGTCGGCCCCCGGGGCTCTACCGTCCCGTTGAGGGGGGGAAACCCTGGTGAACGTTTCAAATGTCCTCTACAGTTTCACCCTGGGGGGGGAGCATAACAGATACTGAAGACAAGATAGCATGCATATTTCATGCCTTTGTGTGTGTTTGTGTGTGTGTGTGTGTGTGTTTTAAGTGATGGATGGTAGGGCCGTGCCATCTGCTAAGTTCCTCAGTGGCTGTCATTGAGTCTGTGTGTGTGCAGTCCATTCGTTTTTTCACAGGTCGGAGACTCACAAGCGTGTGCACATGTGTGTGTTCAGTAATGATTAAAGTCATTATTATTCCAGGGCTAGTAGTCTCCCGTGGTTTTATCTGTGTCTATGAGCAGCTCGTTTCTCTAGTTGAGTGACCGTTTTCGCTCGAGTGTTTTGGCGATGTCCGCGTCTCTGTTGCATTGTCCAGCACTCTCTCGGACACACACCATGCACGCATGCACGTACACGCAGTACACAGACACTCACACACACACACGCACACAGGTCACGCAGTACACACACACTCGCACACACCACGCACGTACACGCAGTACACACACACACGCACTCACACACACAGGTCACACTGTCCCCCGCCAGCCGTAAAGGGAACAGGAGAAGGGCCACCTGGTTCCTGTGTGTTTTCAGAGAGCTTTACTTTTAGGGCGAGCCTCTCCGCTTGGTTAAACAAAACGGTCCAGTCGGTCCTTTAGATAAACACACTTCCCTGAGAAAACACGGACAAGGTTACACTTTAACCTGCCGTGGGGCGGCGGAGGAGGCGGAGGCCCGCGGACGCCACGTTCCCCCCCGGCCCCGGCCGGCGTACCGCAGGTCAGGCCGGGCCGCCAGCTCCACAGGCCCACCAGCGGGGAGTCATGCGGCCGCACGTGAATCCATGCCCGCCGCCGCCGCGTCGGGAGACAATGGAGCCTTTGAGAGCCGTGCCCCCCCACCCCCCCATCCTCTCCCCCCTCCCGGGGCCCTCGGTACAGTCGGAGCACTGTCTCTCTCGGGTGTCGCTCTTCCTCTCCCCCAGAGATGACCAGCTGGCTTCCAGGCCCGGCCGCGTGGGAACGCCGCAGCATAGAGGGACCTCAGTCAGAGAGCGGCCCCCTGCTCTGCCTGGGGCCTAGCAAGGCGCCACCCCGGCCTAACCCCACCCCCCTCAGTCAAACCTCCGACTAAACCCAACCTGCTCCCTCACCATTTACAACCTTGTGACAGGAAGCAGCGTGCTCCGTGTTAGCGACTTCTAGGAAAACCCTCACGGTCTTGCTATCCTCGCCACTGTTGAGGATCGAAGTCATCCTCACATTCTCACTGCCGCTGGGAATACTTGGTCAAAGGAGGAAGAGGAGGAGGAGGAGGACGGAGCGCGGCGCACGCCGGCGCCCCCGAGGCCTCCTGCTTTACATTCAAACGATTATTGGCGTTAATAAGTTATGATCGAGACGGGAAAGTTCAACAGCAGTCGCTCCTGCGAGGTCTCGTCCAACGATTAACTTCTCCGTCTCAGAAACAATGAATAGAGGCTCTTGTCTCTCCTCCCCGATAATGTACACAAACGCGCAGGCAGGCGGTGAGCGCTATCAGATGGGCTAGTTATGCGCCCCCCCGCCCCCCTCCCTCGCCTCCCTCGGCGCAGCAGTAGTCGTGTAAACAGACATCGCTCCGGAGGAATGTTGGACTCTGTGACCTCACGCCTCAGCTCTGCTACAGTGAGTTCAGCTGAAACATGGCCGCCCCGTAGTGCGCAACCCCCCCCCCTCTCAATGCACCGGCTCACCCCTGCCAGTGGCCCCTCAGGGCAGAAGAAAACACACCTCCTACACCCGACACCACCAACACACACACACACACACACACACACACACACACACGTGTCCTGACAGACATACACATGCGCACTAGCATGCACACACACACACACACACACACACACACACACACACACACACACACACACACACACACACACACACACACACACAGTGTTCTCTCCCTCCCCTCTTTACTGAGCCAGCTGTCAGAGCAGTGACAGGACGGGTTCCTGCGGTTCAACCCCCCCCCCTCCCCTCTCTCTCCTGGATGTATATAGAAACAGCCAGTGTACCAGGACCTGTCAAGTCTGTTTCAACCCCCCCCCCCCCCCCCCACCACACACACACACACCCCATCCGCAGAGAGCTCAATGGTAGGATTGTGTAACATAGCCTGAACAGAAAGAGTTCAACCTGGCCTAATATCAGAGTATTCAGTTGAAATTGTGAAATTGAATTCCCCCGCCTACGCATGCATTCTTATTGACCCTAGTGAGTTTGTCTGAACTTCGGTTCAGGTGTTCCCGGCCCAGCGTGAGATCATTCGAGACAGAGACAGAAGCCGCTTCAGACGGACTTCAGTCCCAGAGAGATCTGAACAGTCTACAGGAGGAGGTTTTGTCTGAAAGACATGAGAGGGAAATCCATAATTCATATGGATGCAGCGTTGTGTTGTCTCGGCCTTGATATTCATGTTAAAGCAGTGCATGCCTCTCACCGGGGTAGAGGCAGCGGGAGGACACTGCCCCCTACTGGAGGCTTAGCATTCTGAAGGAGAGACAGAGAGGAGGAGGGATAGAAGAATCACAATCACAATTCCATTTATTTGCCAAGACACTCCCTTTACACACACACACAAATACACACACGAGCACACGCACACACACACATGCATGCACACACGCACACACACACACACACACACACACACATTCCCGGCACACAGGCTTAGATACACAAATCAAATCCATTAATCATAACGTTCTGACCATCTGCCAGCTGCAACCTCATTCAAATCTCCCATTAATGGATTAGGGCCATTTTCTCAGCTGGTTAATCACCTATTTCCAATTAAGTCTGCAGCTGCTTACCAATAATTCATGATATTGAATGAGAGTTCATATTAGTGGCATTTGTAAATGAATGAAGGCTCCATTTCAATTCCTGCTACACATAGATGAACGGTGCTATGCCACACCTTATGCTAAGCAGCACTTCTTACAGAGAGGCGCACACACACACTCAATCTCTCTCTCTCTCTCTCTCTCTCTCTCTCTCTCTCACACACACACACACACACACACACACACACACACACACACACACACACACACACACACACAGAAATACTCACAGAAACACCAAATCACTCTTACACCCCTGTGTCTGAGGAAAATGGGAACTGTCTGGTGCCATAGCAACCAATGCAGATATCCCCACCCTCGCTCCATCCAGAGGAGAGATGGAGGAAGAGCAACTGGCAACGACAGAATGACAGGAACCTAATGAGACAGAGGAACAGAGACAGACTCACACACATGTCTCTCTGGCTAATTTACACACACACACACACACACACACACACACACACTCACATGCACACACGGCCACACATACACACACTCTCACACGCACACACACGCACACACACACACAACACACATACACACACACGCACACATACACACACACTCACATGCACACACATACACACACTCCCACACATACACTCACACGCACGCTCTCACATGCACACACACACACACACACTCTCACACACACACACATACAGAGAGAGAGCGAGGAAAGAGATGAGATGTTGCAACGGAGACGTCAGGCCATCTGAGGACACGGAGAGAGGAGGGGAGGGGCGGGGTGGGGGAGTGAGACAGATGAGAGAGAGCAGAACGAGGGGAGGGAGGAAGGGAGAGAGGGAGGGAGAGAGAGAGGGAGGGAGGGAGGGAGGGAGGGAGGGAAAGAGGGAGGCTGCTGCTCTCACATCTTTTATGTCCCCATGACTGGGCAGCAGTGAGCTGCGGGCTGTGAGCACAGCGGTGCTCTCTCTCTGCCTCTCTCTCTCTGCCTCTCTCTCTCTCTCTGCATCTCTCTCTGCCTCTCTTTCTCTCTGCCTCTCTCTTTCTGCCTCTCTCTCTCGGTCTCTCTTTCTGACTCTCTCTTTTGGTCTCTCTCTGTCTCTCTCTCTCGGCCCCGCACCTGCCAGGCCCCGTCGGGCCGCCACGGCTCCAGCCTCCGCCCGCCACCAGTAGACCTCTTCTGTTCTCACACGCTACGTCAAGGTAGTTCCCTCGAGAGAGAGAGAGAGAGAGAGAGAGAGAGAGAGAGAGAGAGCGAGAGAGAGAGAGAGACAGGAGAGAGAGAGAGAGAGACAGAGAGAGAGAACCCGGCAGGAACCTCCCAACAGCCGCGCAAAATGCCCGCCTGGCGTTCACACTGGTACTAAGAGTGACCGGAACACGCAACGTGTTGGTCGGAGGGTTTAATGCGCTCTCCCGCGCCATCGGTCGGCTCTCTAACCCCTTCATCTTTCTCCTCCGTTCTCCAGGTGACCGAGGGAACCTGCGCCTTACAAAAGGAGGTCCCGGGGGGTCGACAAATCTTCACGGTGAGTGTTCTATTCCACACACACACCCCCCCCCCCCCCCCCCCCAAGTTCTCTACCAGGGCTGGCCTGCAGGTGGCAGTCAAGTCCCCGTCTCCTGCAGCTGGTACCCGTGGTCTGCTAACATTACCACCACTACCAGCTGCTGAAATGATGATCCACACCCCCACACCCTGTGTCTTAACCCCCCCCCCCCACCCCCATCCCGTTCAAACATGATGCAGCAGAATGTTGGACGCCCAGGGTGTTCAGTGAGAGAGGAAATAGTAAAAGAACAATAGGATTTATGCCCCCTCACACACACATACACACACACACACACACAGATGCACGTCCTCTGAATCAGCCGCATGCCAGCCCTCCCTCAGTTCGACTTCCAAGACTCTGAGTCACCTCATCACATCAGGCCACCCTGCTGCCGCAGAACTGAATGTGTGTGTGTGTGTGTGTGTGTGTGTGTGTGTACAGTATATGTAGACACAGGCATTATCTGTGTTAGGCACCCAAGTGTTGCTGTAATTTACTGTTTTTGTTTCACGTTGAACTGGACAGAGTGTGTGTGTGTGCGTGCACTGAGCCGTAGAGGAGTGGGCGAGGGAACAGATCTGAGGACGTGACTCAGCTGGATGACAGGAGAGCCCCCAGACGCCTCCTCACTGTGGCTGATGCAGATTGATGTTTTGCGTGAACCCGGTCACCCTGTGATCGACGGTCTGCCTGCGAATGTGCGAGGCATCAGGCCGTCCGGGGCCCTGCTGCCAGCAGGTCTCATACCCAGGGCAGCCCCCCCCCTCTCTCCCTCCCTCCCTGGGTACAGATGGAGGAGCATGGCAGCCACACCTCGCCGCCCGCCTACCAGGGGAGGGGGGGGGGGGGGGGGGGCGGCAGCAGCCAATAGCGCCCCTCAGCCAGGCCAGCGTTGCTGTGGTTCGAGACAGGCATCTGGCCAATCACAGAGCACTGCAGCAAGGAAAGCAGCGGCAGCAAGCGAGAAACTGGGAGAGATGGAAAAAAGGGTAGAGATAGGAGCGGCGCGTGATCGAAGAAATAAGGAATACATTGAGAGAGAGAGAGAGAGAGAGAGAGAGAGAGAGAGACAATGTCTTAAAACTGGTGTTTCAGGTGGGGCATGTTATGCCCTTGATGTCGATTGAGCCAATAGTCAGAATCCGTTTAATTCAGAGGGGGTTTTGATCAGTAGCAGCACACCGCAGCTCTGCACCCCCCCCACCCCCGCAAGGTTGAATCACAGTGTGGTCTCGAACAAGACCCTATACCAGCAAGCAGACATTAGGTCTGCCACGGAAGAATACGCCTTTACTGGCCTCTTCTACAAGCGTGCGCTATTAGTCCAGCGGGAGCAGCTCTGAGATCTCATCAGGGATACCCGTTTCAATCACAGATGCAACGACTGCCTTATAAGGCGTGACAGAAGAAACACCAGGTAGTCCCGTTCAGCGTGAACTAAAACACACAGCAGAGACACCTCTGTAGGCCGAGCCCCGAAGTATTAGTGATGAAACGATAATGCCTCCCGAACGAGCTTGTTTCACCCAGCGTAAGTTCCTGTCTCCATTCTCTCGTCTCCATGCTTTTGATGACCTCATCAAGAAGATCCCTTCTTGTTTCAGCTTGCCTTGTTCTGAGCATCTCAACTACCAACAACAACATCTCTTGGGTTGTTTTGGATATAGATATACTAATATAGCTATCATAGTTAGAAGGGGGGGGTTGGGCGCCAGTAGTCTTGAGCGTACCATTCGCAGGAAGAACAAAAGACCACACGGAATGAAAATCTACTTCAGGATTGCGCATACACAAGAATACATGCTCTACGTTCCCTGTAGCGCCCATTAAATCCATCAACAATCACACAGTTGGTCATTTGGCATCTGTAATTTCAGCCCAGCCTGAACATAAGCCTGATGGAATGGCCTCGACTCCTTTTCATGTCAGTGCAGCAGCGGAGGGCTTTGACAGTTGGCCCGGCGCAGTGTCCATCTGGCACAATGCACATAGATCCACACCCTGGTGGGATATAAAGGCTCCGCTCCTATTCGCTGGCGTGGCCTCCAGACTATCAAAAGTCAAGAACACAGCAGCAATCAAAACCACTGATTGAGCAATTGCAGAAATTGGCCTTGGCTCTCAGAGCCCCCATGTCAAGGAAGAAAGTGTATCAAAGCCGCACGAGGGTGTCGGAATGGTGAAAGTCATCGGGGCTCCCCTCCCTCCCTCCCTCCCTCCCTCCCCCCGCCGGCGCTAAATAGCGGTGAGCCAGGGTCGTCCGGGTCCTTCACGGACGTCCGGTCGCAGTGCTGCCCCCCCCGAGGACGCGGAGCACCTCTCTCTGACCGCTACTCATCCGGAGGTTCTCCAGCCGGCCCGGTCCTCTGGGGAGGCTCTGACCGGCCCAGCCCCCGGAGGAGAGCTGTCAGCTCCAGCGTCTGCCCAGTCAGTCAGGGCCCGAGCAGCCTGTCACCCACATCTGACACCCAAACAGCAGCACTGACTCTGGGTGGAGAGAGATACAGTAGCCCCCCCCACACACACACGCAAGGAACATCCACCCAGGATTTCTGAAATAGTACAGCTTCTATGTCAATATTCTGCAGTCGAATCAAGAAAACCGCATCATATTCAGCCTGCGAAGTTATTGCGCAGGCGCTGAGAACAGCTGCCCCGGTGTTTTGATTATTCTTCTGTGCCAATTAGCAGAGAAAGCGAAGATCATGTCTACAGTATAGTTCACCCTTAGCTCTGGACCAGACCGGACCCCCCTGGGCCACCAAGCTGGGGTGGTGAGCAGTGCTGCCTCAGTGTCAAGGTGCTGTGTTCTATCCTGCTCACAGACACTTTAATTCACGACTGGCGTCACAGTGGGTGTGACCTTGACGTTCTCTCGACACTCTCAGGACTATATCTCATCTCCGTCCCTCTGTCCTCCTCTGCAGTGGGCACAGTATTAATCAATCTGTACACAGCAGAAGGGAAGCCTCCCACTTAACCATCGCCTTTTACTATTGCTGCTTAGCAGTCCTAGACCACAGGGAGCCTTTTCATTCATTCAAAAATAATATATATATATATTTATTTATTTATATTTATATTTATATTTATATTTATATTTATATTTATAACAATTTTCTAACAGAGATTATAATTGGTCATGTTTTAAATAATATGAATACCTCAGGGTTTTTCAGTCAAATAAGGAATCACTACATTATAAAAACTAATGAGACGTTATCATGTAATTTGGAGTAATTGTGAGGTAATAACAGTGTTTGTCAAATGAAGCATTTTCCAAAGTCGTAATTTCTGCCCTCCCTCCCCCCAGATATGTCTAACTATAACGAGTAATTTGAACAGCTATGCCTTTACTGTACAGTAGAATACGGATTACAGCCGTCTTCCCTAACATGCCGAAGCTACGGTACTGTAACTAATCCCGTGTTTATTTCTGTATCCTGAAGGTCATTGCATTCGTCTCCCAGTAGGTGATATTCTGTATATAATAACGTGGGTTCTCAACAGCAGAGCATAACGCTTTAGTTCCCATCTGGGTTCCATTTGCTTAATATTGCTTTATTATTCTTTAAAGCACTGTTCAAAGCCCGCTGGGATGGCAGCCACATATTTTGGATTTTTACTGATTATTCTTGGGCACGGGGAAGAATGTGCTGCGCCTTCCTCCTCTCCTCACCTCCTTAACCCGTGAGGAGCGGCAGAGAGGGAGGTTTCACAGGCAGCGGCGCCGGGAGAATGAACAAGCAGCTAGCGCCACGACCGCAGCATCCTGGATGAGTGGCCCTCTCTCTTCTGGCTGTAGTTCACAACACTACACTCCCAGGTTTTGTGCCGGCATCCATGAGTAAGCTGATTATGCTGAAGTTCACTCTGGAAACACGGCAGAAGTTTGTGGTCAAATTCTGGCCCGCGTCCAACTCACTGACCCCCCTGACCTCTGTGGAATCTCCTCACTCACCCGTCTGCGGCATCTGTCCCTCCCTCCGAGATCCACGGCTTTAGGACATGACTCAGGGATAGGGGGTGGTGTGTGTGTGTGTGTGTGTGTGTGTGTGTGTTTGTGTGTGTGTGTCACATACCGCAGCTGTCCTAGGACACTAGGCAGGGTCAAGGGTGTGTGTGTGTGGAGTTGGGTGTGTCTGTTCTTTCAATGCACTGCTGCCTCATGACGAAGGGTAAAGAGGTGTGTGTGTGTGTGTGTGTGAGTGTGTGTTTAGGATGTGACTAAGGCTACGGTGTTGAGAGTGTTTAAAGAGGATGAATGACTGGGTTAATTCATTTCCCAGTGAAAGTGCAGTGAGTCATCAGGCACAGGAGCTAACCACCACCGTAACCCACCACACACACACACACACGCACACACACACACACACACACACACACACACACACACACACACACACACCATTGTGCTCAGTCACCGAAAGTTAGGGATTTCAAATCCCTCATATGGTAGCTCTCCAGTGGACTGAATCATGTCTAGAAGTGGATTAGTACTGTTCTCTATAGGACACACCCAAGTAGCTATTTGTTCCAAACCTACTATACGGCTTCTGTAGGATTAGAGAGTCAGAAACCAAGTAGGGCTCAATATTTTTGGAACAATGACCTCAAAGCAGCTATGATGAGTCAGAACACATTTTTCCTTTGAATAGAAAAGCCCCAGATTCCACAACCACATCTATTCAAACCAGTTCTCTACAGTACTTCACGTGTGCACATTCGAATCCCGGTTTTGCATTTGAAACCTGTGAACCTGTCATTACAGCAGGACATCATGGGACCGACGTCGTCCGTTTTTTTTTTTTACAGTTTATGTTTCTCTTCAGCACAGTTCGGTTTCTGTGTTTAGTCACAGGTAGACAACACTGAGGTAGCTTGTGGTGGGTGTGGCCTGCCCTCATCTGAACCCTCCCCCTCTGGGCTAAGTTCCTATTGGACCAGAGCCTCCAGGTGCTGGATAATAATAGATGGTTCCTCCTCTCCTCCTCGTTATCTGCCACTGCCTCCCGCTCCTGTTAATCTCCATCTAATTATGGCTGCCCAAACAGGCCTCTGAGTGATTCAGCACATCGCTGGGTCCAGGCCCTGCCTGCACCAGACATGTGTAACAGTCTTGTAATGTCTGTGGGATGTTTGTCATTCCCCTGCTGTGGGCGAAAGTGTTTTGTTAGTTGTTCCTTGCTGAAAGGTCCCATTGAGGCCACATCCTGGGAGGGAAGTCCTTGAGGCCCTCATTAGTGGGTCCCTTGTCTTACTGTCCCCTTACTGTCCCGTATTACTGTCTGCTTCTACCTGACTCCCTCGCGACTGCTCTGTCTTACTGTCTGCCTCTGTCTGAGAAGGACGTACAGTACTATGAATACTTTGCTACGACTTCCTAGGATGAGTACCTTTCCAGACCAGAGAACATGGTCTCCTAAATAAGCTCTGGATGTGAATGAAAGGTCTCTTTCTCCGTTTATTGTATTCATTCATCACCGGCAGTATATTTATTTCTCTGTAGAAATATATACTCTCTACCAACCTTAAAGGAAAATGAAAAATAAATTAATTTTGCTGAAATTGAAACAGGGAGAGAGAACGTTTGTGTGTGATTAGGAGATCGTCAGGCTTCTCCGATTGTCATGAGTCAGAGCAATGTTAACCATGTGCAAACAAATTGATGTATTTTATATCATGGCTGTTCCATCACAGGGTTAGATGCGTGTTTTGAGAGTCTTGATTGTAGTGTAAGCAGCTGAATGCTGTCTGGACCAGCTGTAACTGTAAGGTTGCCCACAGACTAGCGCACCCTTAATTGGGGGATCACGCACCCTGAGAAGTTGCTAATCACCCCAGTTATTCACACTCCACACAGTCTCTCCAGTGTGCTCTAGACCAGGGTTTCCCAACCTGGGGTCCGGGCCCCCCTTAGGGGGGCGCCAACGATCGCAGGGGGGGGCGCCAGATCTCAGATAAATTGAGTCCATAATATCATATTTAGCTAGACAAATATTATAATAATGTCATTGACATGTCACACAGCAGTTATAACAAAATACATGATGTCTGATAGGTGCAAAAGCCTACTACACTACAATTCTACGTATATAAATTGAACAAATTAATCTGAGAGTCCGAATCGCGTCAACATTGACGTTACTGCGCTTCATTGTACCCAAACTTACACCTGATGGAATTTGCTCCCCGAAGTCATTGTGAAGGTCCAGTGTGTGCCGACCTCCGTAGGACGAAGACTGGCCATCCAGTGTTGACCAGTGTTGAAGACTGGACGTTCACAACGACTTAGGGGTGGGGGGGGCAAATTTCATCAGGTGTAAGTCAGGTATAAATTAGGGGGGCTCTAGGGAAGAAAGGTTGGGAACCACTGCTCTAGACCTCCGTAGGCCAGAGCAGGGGCCGAGCCTGGGGCTGGACTAGGGGCCTGGGGCTGGGCTAGGGGGCTGGGGCTGGACTAGGGGGCTGGGCTAGGGGCCTGGGGCTGGACTAGGGGCCTGGGGCTGGGCTAGGGGGCTGGGGCTGGGCTAGGGGCCTGGGGCTGGACTAGGGGGCTGGGGCTGGGCTAGGGGCCTGGGGCTGGACTAGGGGCCTGGGGCTGGGCTAGGGGCCTGGGGCTGGGCTAGGTGGCCGGCCTGGGGCTGGACTAGGGGCCTGGGGCTGGGCTAGGGGCCTGGGGCTGGGCTAGGGGCCTGGGGCTGGGCTAGGGGCCTGGGGCTGGACTAGGGGCCTGGGGCTGGGCTAGGGGCCTGGGGCTGGACTAGGGGCCTGGGGCTGGGCTAGGTGGCCGGGCTGGGGGCCTGGGGCTGGACTAGGGGCCTGGGGCTGGACTAGGGGCCTGGGGCTGGACTAGGGGCCTGGGGCTGGGCTAGGTGGCCGGGCTGGGGGCCTGGGGCTGGAGTAGGGGCCCTGGGCTGGCCTGTGGGGAGACTGGGCCGGTGCTATCAGACCCAATGGGCTTTAATTAGAGGGAAAGCTCTACAGGAACTAACAGAGGAGAAAGGCTCTCAGGATGTGAGTCCAGGGTGAGACGGTTCACACACAAAACACTGGCTTTTCATCACGGCATGACTCACTTAATTTGTGTGCGTATAGTGTGTGTGCGTGTGTGTGTGTGTGTGTGTGTGTGTGTGTGGGGGGGGGGTTACGTGTATGTAGGTTTGTGTGTGTGTTTGCGCTTGTGTGAGCGTGTGTGTGTGAGTTTTGTGTGTCTCTGTGTGCGGGACAGGGAAAGTGTGAGTGTGTGAATAGTGTTTGTGTGTGTGCGTGCATGTGTGTGTGTGTGTGTGTGTGCGTCTTACCTCACTGCTCAGGCATTCCTGTAGAGAAAGCGGTGTGAAGTGAAAGAGCGGGGCTCTCACAGTGCGGGTATTCATGGCTCTGGCCCCTGCGGGCTGAACCGAGCTCCAGTGTTCACAGACAAAGCTCGTCCAGCAGGGCCCAGACACACTCACACCGACGGGAGAGGAATGGGAGGGGAGGGGGGGAGAGAGACAAAGAAGGAGGTGGGTAATCAGAGACGGTCTGTGTGTCTAATGGGTGGTCACTTAGAAGTGGCTAAAGCACAACAAATCCATCTTAAATTAATATTGTTATACTGTACAGTAATATGCAAACTATTGCCTTTTACTCAGTGTATAGCCTTGACATGACAAAGAAATATAAAATCATAATTTGAGTCTTTTACCCAAATTATGCTGTGAAAATAAAGTTTAAAAAAAGAAAGTTTTTTTTTTTTTAATTAACTACATTTTTCATTTAGTATGCAGTAAAAGAATGACAGTCTGGCCCTGAGCTGTCCTCTTCTCTGTCTCTCGCTGCTCTCCCTGGTCCATTCCATGAATCTCTCCACCCTCCCTCCCCTCCAAACCCTGACTCCTCCTCGTCTTTCAGTGGACCAATCCGGTCCACCCTGGCAGTCCCCCCCCCCCCCCTCCCACTCCCCTCTCCACCAGTGCTTTGCCGGTGGTTTGGGCTTTTAGGATTCCCTGTGTTTCTTCCAGTCGTACGTCCCGTCGCGCCCCCCCCTTGCCAGGCCCCCTTCTCCGGATCGGGTAGCCCGGTTCACTGTGTCCTTAGACAACCCGTGTTCATGTACAGGAAAGGGGCCCCAATCTGGGGAGGCCCACCTCCAGCCCAGCGAGCCAGTCTCTAAAAAACAACTACTGCCTCAACCCAATCACTATTATGGAGTCCAGTCCGTCATGGTACAGTATGCAGCATTAAGCATAGGCATGGACGCAGACATACAGTACAAAACCCAGCGCTGCGTTTGGACTGTGTGACCACTTCAGCTGCTGATCTCGTTAATAGCAGTGTACTATAACAGAAAAGCTCGACCACTGCTACACTGTATCTGAATTGCAGCAGTACCCCTTTGAAACCTCCCAGTTGTTGCAATTCAAGGTTGTACACAGGCTTCAAAATTCTCTGGTAAAACGTAATAAATTAAATCCTTGCTTTCAAAATACTGTAGCAAGTGTAGACCTACGGAAGGCTCATATTTCCACTGTATTTCTGAACACCCTATTATTAATGACTTCTGAGTCAAAATGTGTAAAGAAATTGATATTATATATATCTATTTATTTATTTATATATAAAAGAAGAAACTGTCCTATTTTCTGTATTCTTGGAATTCGATCAGTAGCACTGAATCTTATCCCCTCTTCACTGTAGCTGCTTAAGGTGCCTCTTTTCAGTGCAAGGAGATGCGTTCTTTTTCAGTGGATTGAAACACAGCCACTGTGGTTTCTCACTGGACCCGGAGTGTTATGGCACTCATCCCCATAGAGCTAAAAGCTTCTGGCATTCTTTTTTTTCTTTATATTTGGGAGCCCTTCCTTGACTATATTGGAGTCTCTATGGACTAGCATGGACTGAGATCTCCAGGTTTGTTTGCACTGTATTTTGTTTGCACTGTTTTTTGTATTCTGCATTTTGTATTTGCACTGTTTTTGTACTGCATTTGCACTGTCCTGTCCTGAACCCTGCCCTATGTCATCTGCAACAGTGTGTGCGATTAGCCTAGTCAAATTCCTAGTATGTGTGATCTTGAGGATCTTGAGGTACATTTCTATGTAGGTCTTAGTGTTTATACTGTCATTATCCCATCACTACGCTTGGTTTCCCTTGTCACTTCTAATTGTTTGAACCTTCCGGCTTGGTGTTTTGTCTTTGTTTTGTATTATTTACTTATCATTGTGTTTGTGTTTATTTGTTTTCTTGTTGTCAGGGTGTGTGTGTATGTGGGGGTGTGTTCTGGGCTGAGGGTGCGTACGTGTTGTTATCTTGCTCTCTCATCCTTGATTGTATGATCCTTTGAAAATCAATAAGTATACCTCCCAGTCAAAGAGTCGGTAAACAAACCTTCAGTGAACATGCCGGCTCTCCTCCCTGAGTGACTCATCATCTCCCTCCATGGCGTTCTGTAGTGCGCCGTACTCCTCTAATGCTCTGCCCCCCTCCCCCCAGACACCCTCCCCCAGGAGGGCTGGGTAGGAAGTGGTGGAACCAAGGGAGGGGGGGGGGGAGTGGGAACGGGAACATATGATTATGATTTCACTCACAGGATGGCTAATTTAATTAGCGGCTCTGTTATGCAAACAGTGCACAGCGCGATCCGTGTCCGCACAGGCAGCGAGGACTCCCCCCTCCCCCTCCACCTCGCTTCACCTTGTGTGTACGTACAGTAAGACTGTGTGAATAGCCCGTGCCTTTCTGCAGAAATGAATGGGATGGCGTGTTTCTACTCCGGCGCCTCTGTAGTTCTATTTCCTGAGTGGAAGTGATGGAGTGCTCCAGCGCCGGGGACACGGCTCCGACGTTAAGCTGTCGCTCAGCTGTGCTGCCGGGGAATCTGAATCTGCTGGAAGTGTGGGCTACATGCTCCACATACTCGCTACATGTGCTTCCCTGCCCCAGCCTCCTATTATGAGGGGCTGTAAATCAGTGTGTAATGTCCTCGACTCTGGCTCCCAGTAGAGGGAGCTTGCTGGTGGAGCCGTACCAGTGCCGCAGCTCCCCTGAACGCGGACTAGAGGCAGACTGGACGGCAGGGGCCTGCGTTTTTTTTTTACGACGCAGCTCACGAGGCCGCTTTGCAGTCGGTAGACAAGAAAAAGCGCCGACTAATCAGAAGAGGTCCTCTAGCGAGCGCAACACTGTTACACACGCGCGCGCCGCACATTTGACGCATCATCACAGGCGACGACGACAACAGCGACAACAACAACGCCCGCTGATGTCAGAACATCTTCATGATCCCTTTGGCCTCGATTCCCCTGGCTGAAATCCCCCAGTGACCCAGAGGCTGTGACCGTGCCACCTGCCACCAGCGCAGGACGGGTGCACGGGAGGGGCGTGGCACCGCGGGTCACGGCTACACATGTCGCTACAGGCAGGGTGGGGCGGAGCACAGGACCCCCCCTCCCCAAAGGGCGGATAGGCCAGGCCATGTCAGATGACACAGAATATCTTATTTGGATTGGTCAGGGCTTTGGATGCTGCTGAAGAAGCTGAATGTGGCGTCAGGTCTGGTGTAGGCGTAGACGTCAGGTCTGGTGCTTGATCTGTGAGCAGAGGATCAGTTGTGCCCCGAACGGAGCCCTTTTGTCAGACTGATAGAACACACTGATGTGTTGATATTCTGTCTCTGGTGTCAATAGAGTACCATGCCATCTTGTAGACACATATAAACCCATGAATATACCATTTGAATCGTATGTACAGTAGGCTACACACCACACTCTAGTGTGGCACTTTTGATTCCATAAAGTCATTTTTCATTCTTTCATACAAAAATCTTTTTTATTTATATATTCTTAGAAACATTTTGGCATAGCGTCGGACAGATCCTTTGTTTGTATTTGTGGGTTCTGGTTATTGTTTTTTATTTGGACTGCGTGAGATGGAGCCCTCATCTCTGTTTTCTGAGTGTGTGCTCTGAATCACTCCCGCACTGCAGACAGTCTGAGGTGCATGATGGGAAGGTGGCTGGCTGTTGGGGGGTTTGGGGGCTCAGTAGGGGGTGGGGGTAGGGGGGGCAGCGGACGTGGCGGCAGGCCAGAATCAATTGGCGGTGTAATGAGATGGCTTGGCGCCAGGTAACCATGGAGCTACCCTCTCTGCCTGTCTACCAGAAGAGGACTCAAAATTAAACAGAGAGAGAGAGACTGAGAGAGAGAGACTGAGAGAGAGAGACTGAGAGAGAGAGACGGAGGGAGAGAGAGACGGAGGGAGAAAGGTGGAGGGAGAGAGAGAGACTGAGAGAGAGAGATGGAGGAAGAGAGAGAGAGAGACAGAGAGAGAAAGACGGAGAGAGACACAGAGGGAGAGAGACTGAGAGAGAGATTTGAGAGGAGGAAAAACATGGCGAACGGAGATGACAGCACTGATGGATCCAGGAAAGAGAGAGGGGTGGTAGGAGAGGAGGGCACCAGAGGAGGGGGGCTGATGAGAACCACTGTGGACAATTTCCAAGTCCTCCAATAAAAATTGAGCCCGAGCCCTCGTTCCAGAACGCGGAGATGGAGGGTGTAAACTCCAGGACCGAGTGTTTCATCTCCGAAATTGTCTCAGTGTACTTATCCTTCCCCATCTTGCTTGCAAAACACTGCCGTATAAAAGCTGGCATGGGATGAAAGGAGAACGCCCTCCCTCCTGCTCCCTCTGAACCCCCCATACCCTTCCTCCCTCTCCTACGCTGGGCTGCTCCCTTGCCCAGATTAATGGCATCAGTCAGTTTAATTTCACTGTAAATCCCTGCATTTCTTCATCAGGACCCCGGCACCCCTCGCAGGCACCCGCTCTGCTGCCTGTCAGTCAGGATGTGTTAATGTTGCACATTTGGCAGCATTCTCATGGTGATTAGCATGAAGCAGTGACTCTTGCGGATGAATAGAAATTACAAAGTGATTAATACAGTAATTAGACCCCCCCCCCCCCACACACACACACACACACATAACATCATACCCCCTTCCCAAGTCTACGCTTTCAGCGTTTTTTGGGGTGCAACCCAAGTAATCAAAGTCTTATTTGCAGTAAATGTCAATACTATAAGCTTATTTGTATGCTTGTGAAGTACGCTTTATGGTTTTTGTATTTCTTTCTTATAACTTTGGTACTGCGAAATGTGTCAGTGGTTTTATTAATTTATTTTATGTCATGGTTCTTTCGTGCAGCATCATTCTTTGTGAGTATACTTCACTGTTTCAGACACAAGAACAAAGCCTCATAACTGAAATGTCTTTTGTATATTTTGCCTAATATTTACAACAAACGACAAGACAGAGAGTTGGAGTGTGGTATGTAATAGTATGAGTGTCTGTGATAGGATGGTTCAGCCGTTGGATGGCCAGTGTGTTTGCAGGGCACAGGGACGGCCATAGCTGCTACCCTGGCCCAGACTAAAGGAGTTAGCCGGCAGCAGTGTATCTTGGGAGAGGCGAGACAGTGTGGTGGCCCAGGATGTCTGAGTTGTGGATTAATGGGGAGGATTGGAGAAAGGGTGCCGCAGTTGTGCGTGAGCAGAATATTTGAAGGAGGGAGAGAGAGAGAGAGAGAGAGAGAGAGGAGGGAGCAGAGAAGGGAGTGAGGGGTGAGGGAGTGAAAGAGATTGGAGAAATGAAGGGGATAAAGGAGAGGAAGAATGAAATGAGACCACATGGAGCTGAGACATGCATAATGACTCACATAAACACAGTCACAGCACACACAGTCACAGCACACACAGCATTTTTCCAAACTTTCAATTTGCACTTATAGTATAGGTTAATTCAGTAGGATCTCACATTGATCTCCTTCATAGTCATAGATAGAAACTTTCCCTCCCCCTACATACCATTTCTTACCCGTTCAGAGTCTATATCAGACCACATTATAGCCTTTATTATTGGATTTCTGTGTGTTTATTTGTCCTGTATAATTGAGGTACCATGTACAATGAAATGCTTAGCTGCGTCCAACGTGGGGCTCGAATCAACGACCGACCATGAGACTAAGACTCTCCTGGTCTAATGACGGGTCCAGCCGGGGGTACCTCAATCAGGCCTCAGTGTGGCCAGGTTTTTGGCCTCTCAGGGCAGGATGAAGCAGAGAGAGTGCTGCAGGTCTCTCTTGGGTAGAAGGCGGATGAGATCATCAGAGAGAGGATGATGAGGCTGTGAGGGAACAAAGCTGGTGAGCAGCTGTGTCGTTCCTTCGTTGAGTTCCTAGTGTCCTCTGTCTTCACTCTGGGTTTTTTTTTCAAAGAAAATTTGGGATGGTTCACAAGCAGTGGAAGAAGGCGATTGAGGGAACGAGAAATAAAGATAATATTTTTTTCTTTTTTTTTTGTCAGGAATTTGAGCGAAAGAGAGAGGGGGGGGACTTGGCTTTCTTACAAACAGATGTTGCTTGTCATTTGTTTTTTAAGTAGGCAGATAGTTAAATTACTACGGAGAGTTCTACCCTCACAATATTTATTTATGTTTCATGTTTTTTGTTGTTAGTAGTAGTGGCTTTTACTGTATACCAATTCTAAAATTTCTGGAAAATTTGATTATAGTTATCGTCACTTTTCCAAGCATTTTAATTTGGTTGAGCAAGGGTTTTTGTTGTGTCCTTGTGAAGTGAAGTGGTTGGGTCTATTGTGTGGTTGTAATGTGTGGGCCTCGTGGACATGACTCAACAGTTACCGAAACATGATTCAAGCTTTCAAAGACATTTTGGGAAATATCTGGGGATCTAGGTAAGTTTATCACATGACACTTATCATTGACACAGCTTAAAGATGCTGTGTGATAGGCTATATTCAAATGTCAGTGTTCTGGTTGCGCTTATCGGTGCTTATCTGGACTGGTGTTATGAGGAGAGGTGATGGGACATGGCTGGTCTGAGCGGGTTAAAGCTCTCTACTGTACCCACTTTCAACCCTGTCTTTGTCTTATTCTGGCTGACCCCTCTCTCTCCCTCGACCCATGTGCCGGGAGGATCCTTGTTCTCTGGGCTGTGTCTGGGTAGGGGTCTGGGCTGTGTCTGGGTATGAGTCTGGGCTGTGCCTGGGTATGGGTCTGGGCTGTGTCTGGGTAGGGGTCTGGGCTGTGCCTGGGTATGGGTCTGTGCTGTGCCTGGGTATGGGTCTGTGCTGTGTCTGGGTAGGGGTCTGGGTAGGGGTCTGGGTAGGGGTCTGGGCTGTGCCTGGGTAGGGGTCTGGGCTGTGTCTGGGTAGGGGTCTGGGCTGTGTCTGGGTAGGGGTCTGGGCTGTGTCTGGGTATGGGTCTGGGCTGTGTCTGGGTATGGGTCTGGGCTGTGTCTGGGTAGGGGTCTGGGCTGTGTCTGGGTAGGGGTCTGGGCTGGGTCTGGGTAGGGGTCTGGGCTGTGCCTGGGTAGGGGTCTGGGCTGTGTCTGGGTAGGGGTCTGGGTAGGGGTCTGTGCTGTGTCTGGGTAGGGGTCTGGGCTGTGTCTGGGTAGGGGTCTGGGCTGTGTCTGGGTATGGGTCTGTGCTGTGTCTGGGTAGGGGTCTGGGCTGTGTCTGGGTATGGGTCTGTGCTGTGTCTGGGTATGGGTCTGTGCTGTGTCTGGGTAGGGGTCTGGGCTGGGTCTGGGTAGGGGTCTGGGCTGTGCCTGGGTAGGGGTCTGGGCTGTGCCTGGGTAGGAGTCTGGGCTGTGCCTGGGTAGGGGTCTGGGCTGTGTCTGGGTAGGGGTCTGGGCTGTGTCTGGGTAGGGGTCTGGGTAGGGGTCTGGGCTGTGTCTGGGTAGGGGTCTGGGTAGGGGTCTGGGCTGGGTCTGGGTAGGGGTCTGGGTAGGGGTCTGGTCTGGGTAGGGGTCTGGGCTGTGTCTGGGTAGGGGTCTGGGTAGGGGTCTGGGCTGGGTCTGGGTAGGGGTCTGGGCTGTGTCTGGGTAGGGGTCTGGGTAGGGGTCTGGGCTGTGTCTGGGTAGGGGTCTGTGCTGTGTCTGGGTAGGGGTCTGGGCTGTGTCTGGGTAGGGGTCTGGGCTGTGTCTGGGTAGGGGTCTGGGCTGTGTCTGGGTAGGGGTCTGGGCTGTGTCTGGGTAGGGGTCTGGGCTGTGCCTGGGTAGGGGTCTGGGCTGTGCCTGGGTAGGAGTCTGGGCTGTGTCTGGGTAGGGGTCTGGGCTGTGTCTGGGTAGGGGTCTGGGCTGTGCCCATGTCTGCTGCCCCCTTTGTTCACCCGTGTGCTCCGGAGGGGCCAGTTACCATGTAGGTTCTGCGACAGGGGGGACTTGGCAACGTCCTGAAAGTCAAATCTGTTCATTTAGATTCAAGTGGTGACTGTGGAGACAGCAGACCCTTGGCAGGCTCCGTGGGTCCAGGATCCAGGGCACTCATTATCCTGCAGTCTGCACCTCCTCTTGTTCCTATACACAGACATGTCAGTGCTTTAGAAATGGGACTATTTCACAGACAAAGAAAATATCTTTCTTTGTATTTATTCCTATGCTGTTTATTCCAATGCCGCCTGCAAAACAACAGGTCACATTTACAGTTTGAAAAAGGTACTGTAAAGGGGATCTAGTGTATAGTGGCACACCAGCATTGGATTTGAATATTGGCTTTTCATTGCAGTGATCGTAAATTTTGATCACAGTTGCTAAAGGAGTCTAGAAAAGCAAATTGATTTTTTTCCTTTTGAGTGGGGAATGTGGAGAGTGCTCTTCAGCACACGGCTGGTTTGTCTGAGGCTAGCTGGGCTTTTTTGTCCTGGGTAATGAGCACTACAGTAGCTTCCCTTTTAAATAGAGGAAATGTTACGTACAAAAATAGGCTGAACCCAAATGCTTTGCACCCTCAAAATAGTTTACTCTACCAACATCATATTAAATTGTATGAACTTTACTTTTAATTAAATTTTTTATAGAACTAAGGTCATGCTATTGAATTACAAGGCAGTGGGGTAGCTTGAAAATATAATCAGTTTTGTAGACAAAGCTAACTGAATGAATTTTAGTTATATGATAATTAAAAAGTACACACAACTGAAACATTTTATATCAATTGAAACACTGACATTTTAATTGTGCACCAACCCTGACATTTTTAATACATTCGTGATAATACGATGCATGTCTGCTGTTTATGTAAACTATTTTCAATCTGGTCTCTGTGCCATGATTTGCTGCCAGCCTATTTAAAGGAACAGATTCGCCATGCTTGCCAATTACATCCTTGCTTGATCAATTACATTTTTCTCAGGGGGAAGTAATTAGGCGTTGCACTGCCACTCAGCATGTGCACCACTGAAATGATTCCCTCCAAGTGTGGACTGTCCAGGATTTTGATAAGCTAATAGCTTATTCTGATTTAAGACTAATTCTGGTTGGTTAAGTGGCGTGACACACTGACCGACAAACACAGAATAATAAACAGCAGATCTGTCAGATGGACAGATGTAGCATGACCTAAACAAACACACATATTGGTCATACATGACACGCGCACACACACACACACACCTGCCAGACATGTAGACGAGCTGCGTCAGGAGGAGGGCACATGGCACCAGACAGGCTGGCAGAAAGCATGCAGGCAGACTGGAGCAGCATCCGCACTGGCTGGCACACGCAGCATCCCCCGGCATGGCAGGTTGACTGGGGTTTCTGCCGGGATGACGACACAGCTGTGCGCCATCGCTCCAGCCCGGAGACGAGTGGACGGGACAAAGGGGTGAGGGAGAGGAAGGGGAGAGAGGGAGGGAGAGATGCTGTGTGCGGCCGGCAGGGTGAGGCGGCGCTCGGATGCCCGGCTCCCCTCTCAACAGGACGGGGCGCGTCGCTCTCTCCCTCCCTGCTCCGCTCTACCCCGGCCCACAGCCATTTTGGAGAGGGGGGAAAAAAAGTGGCTGCTTTCTCTCTCTCTTTCTCTCCCTCTCTCACTACGTGGCGTGGATTGGACAGGCTCGGAAGAGGGGCTGCTGTGTTGTGAGGCTGCGGAGGAGACAGTCTGCAGCTCGTGTTTTGGGTGATGGCATGTTTGCAGAGAAAAGTTCGGTGCGAAATCAGTCCTTTTCACTACTCACTTTTCCTTTAGAATTTTCGGTTCTTTTTTTTCAGGCTGCTGTTAAGCTTCTGTTGCGTTTGTCTTCCTCTCTCTCTCTCTCTCTCTCTCTCTCTCTCTCTCTCTCCCTCTTATCTAACTTTCACTTTGTTTTCACGTTGTGGGTTCAATTTTCCCCTGTAGGTTTCTAGGCTATATCTTTTTGTCATGCTCCTGTTAGATTTTATCCAAGGGAGTTTAAGACAAAGGGAAATGTCCAAATTTTGGCACCGCTAAGGAGAGTCAGAACTGCAGCCAAAGACCCTGCTGGGATCCAAAAAAAACCAAGCAGAACGAAGCGCCAAAAAAAAAAAGGAAAAAAAAAAAGAAAACACCACCCTTTCCTTTGCATGGTCACAAATTCCACTTTCTCTGTAGCCAGCCCTGCGCAGCAACTCCTCCACCACATCTCACTGCTTTCAACCTTTTGCCGTCTCTCTCTCTCTCAGCGTACCTTTTTTCAAGCCCATCTTGTGGTTTTGTACCCCGTAAATGAGGACGGACACCGGGCAGGACAGCGAAGAGGGAGAGAGGGGACAGTATCTTTTCCTTATTTACCGGTATACTCTTGTTTAAACAGCTATGTTATCACCAAGTCTTTTTTTGTTCAGAGTCTGAGAACTCTTTTGTGTATTTGGTGGGGGTACTTGTGTTGGCACGTGTTTGTGACTGTGTTTGTCTGGGTGTGTACTGTACGTGGATCTGGTTTCAGGGGTCAGACAGCTCTGCTCTGTTCACAATGTGTTTGTAATGGACTTCTCTGTGTGTATCGCTCTAGGTCTCTGCATTTTCACTGAAGGATCGGCCTACTCCGTCCCCCAAGCCTGACTCCATTTTGATGCCAGGCGCTGACTGAGCAGCCCTGCCCTCTCCACACCAGCTCTGGACCTTAACATGGGGCACTGCCATCCTGGTACGTCTGTATCTCTGTTTCCTATCGTTTCATTAACCTTCTGCTCGCGCTTTACTGTGCGGAGCTGGCCCTAAGAATTTCTATCTGGATATTCTCAGGTTCGATCCGAGCAAGGCACGTTGTTTTTCATTGCGCTACAATATGACTGCATAATATTTGTGCAGAATACACAGTTAGAGATTAATAAAGCAAATTAAATCTCTGCCTCATCTGTGGCAAATCCCACGGTTACAGAAATATTTTGTAGAGATGATTCTGATAAATAGTGATGTGCGATAGAAAACATTGTTTGTTTTTTAAACACTGACATTTTATGATAGCGATCAAATCGCTTAATTGATACTACTATATGACCTAGGAAGTAAAGTATCCCGAAAATGAATATCTTTCTTTGCTATCTCTATGCTGTATACATTGTTGATGGATTTGCTTAATGCATCATTCACTGCATCATGTTTAAATTGTCACAATGCACTGTACAATTACTGACACATCCAACACACTCACATCTCTGGGTATAGTCTGGTACCCCATCATTGCTGCATTTTAGGAAACAGAGCAAGAGGAATGTTGTACTGTGAAGGTCAAGAAACTAATTTTCGAACGAGGAAGGAGAGGGCATAGAAAGACTGCCAGTTTCATAAGCTGAATGTGTAGCAGGTACAGTACTGGTAGTATTTGCCTGTGGTTTTCAAAATAATTGTACAATTATACCCACTTCACACTTCTCCACGGGGGAGGTTACCTTCCTTGTTGCACTCATTCTGCTGCTGTGAATCAAACAACAAAGTCCAATTCTAAGATGTGGGGTTCTTTATTTCGGTTTTCTGCATGGCAGTATTTCCAATGTAAAATTAATCTCCGACAGAATTATGAGATCGTAACGATCTCATGACGCACTATTATCAAAATAAATCATAAGTTTCAATTTATCAGATTTTATCAATTTAAATTCACTTGTTTCCCAACACACTCAAATATGTATTTTTGCCTGTCTGTAGTGGGGAATATTTATTTATTTAATATGTCTATATAAGGTTACCATATTGAAAACAAAGATGCTGAAAAAGATATTGTGTTATGTTTGGCATTATGAGTACCCATATGGTTTACCATTCCCTCTCCCCAGTAGAGGTTGATACTGGGGAAGTAAAACCAATATGAGTCATAGATGTCAAACACATCTGCCAGTCATGTGTCTTGTCCAATTCATTGTGACGTGCTCATTGAAATTTCACATCTTTGAGGTTAATAGTGTGAATTGAATAGATGATGGTCAATATACACATATTTTCGATCTTATTTTATTGTTGAAACACGTAAGTGAAACAAGTAAGTTGAAACAAGCAAGTGCTTCTCTGGTTTTCTAAGACATTGTCCAAACGTCATCTTCATTGAAAAAGTCTGATTAATCAATTCTGACTCAAGGATTATCTTCGTATTGTTGAATTCCTCACAGTTATTACAACGGTATGAGTAAATATATCAGAAAGATGATCAGTGATGATCAGAGACAAGCAGTGAGAGAATGGCCTTGACACCTCAGGTGGCTACTGTATACTGACTGTGTTTGTGTGAAGTGTTGCTAGTTTGAATGGGAGACAATAGCTCAGTATTTGTCTACTCGTCTCATTTGATCTCCAGTGAGGAGTGGGTTTCACGTTTTCCTCTTTATCTGGCAGAAACTCAACTCCTCAGGATGGATATACGGGAATAATAACGTTCATAACGACATTTTGAAATTGATCGGTCCATGTGGGCGCCCACCCCGTCTCTGAAGAGAAAATGCCTGCCGCCACAAACCCGTAGATCCGAACTTGTGGTGACTGGCTGCACAAGCTCGTGTCTATAGGTATGTGTCTGCCTGGCCAATGCAGCACCCCCTACCTTGGAATGCATACTGTACGACCTGTACAAACCAGCCAGACTCTGGTCACAGGACTCCGTCAGTGTGTAATGTCATGGCTGACAGGCTGCTAT
The DNA here is from genome assembly GCF_949987555.1 of Borostomias antarcticus. NCBI lineage: Eukaryota > Metazoa > Chordata > Actinopteri > Stomiiformes > Stomiidae > Borostomias > Borostomias antarcticus. The sequence goes on from NC_140248.1 coordinate 13,456,130, forward strand.
CACCGAAAGACACTTCAGTCTAAGGAAGATTTACCAATGGAGCGCCACCCTCACTGAGTCTAATCCGCCCAGCAACAGACCTGTGGACTCCCCATGTTCTCCATCCCTGACAAACAAATAAAACCACACCTACACCCCCAACGTTACTGCAGCCATGCTCCACATCGCCATCCATCCGATGTTCCAGTCTCACGCTTCCGACAGCACAGAACGACAGCGATACGACTCATCGCTCCCGATACGCTCATCCTTTCACCTGTCCTCACCCCCGCGCCCTGACCTGACCTCCCCCGTCTTCCCATCTCCTGTCCTCCATCTTAATCCAGCCCACCGCATGTCCCTGCTGGTCCTCTCCAGACTGCTCCCTCCTGACAGTGTTGCCCCAGGCTGAGGTAGTAGGTTGTATAGTTCAGAGTGACATCACAGGAGATAACTGTACAGCCTCCTAGCTTTCCCTGAGGGAACACCACGCTCCCTGGATGACAGTGGGTTTGTTGCTGAGTCTTACACTCTCAGTCCGCTGTTTTGTTATTGCAGTAGGCACTTTTTTTTATTTTATTTTATTTTATTTTTTTCATTCACAAAAATGGCAACTTTCAGAGAGAAATGTACATGTCTTGGGAAGACACTTGTTGAAAAGTCGTGGAGGATTCTTATGAAAGCAATAAAAATAAAAAAAGTATGATTCCTGAACACAAAATAATAAAACATTGCTATGGGATTGTATCCCCAATAGCTCCTGGTACCGTGCGCAGAGTAAATGTAGGTGTTTGAACTGACTTTGGCAAAGTGGTTTAGGTTGTCTGGTGTGCCTGGGAGTTTGAAAAGACGTTGGTTTAAAAAACGAGAATGACAAAATGATGACGGGAGTTGCCGATAGAGCGTGAGAGGAGAAATGATGCAGGACTTAGTAGAGGGACTGTAGTAGCAAAAGACCAGAGCAGCGAGGATTGTGGGAAGTCCTAATGAAAGAGACGGCGCTGAGGGGAATAACCGTTGGGCCGCAGGGGAAAGAAGTTGTGCTCTGCAGCCAATTATGTACAAAGTTCAGATTTACTTCCCTTTAAATTACATATTCCCCCCACACAGCTGTGTGGTGCAGTGACTGCTGCCATCAAAACAACCAGAGACTTAATTTCACCAGTGCTGACCAAAGAAACCACAGACCTTCATATCCCACCAGGTCACTGATTATGTAAGCAGCATGGTATAGTTGTTGTTGCTGTTGTAGTTATTAAACTGAGTCTTCCCTGTCATTTCTTCATGAAAAACTGTTCGACATTGCTGAACAGGTTCAGTCAGTCCATGTGTTTTTCTTCTGCCAACCTTGAGTTAGAGGTGTTAGAATTCCAATGATGCCAGATGTTGGTGTCATCCAGCAATAGTTCCTGTGAGCTGAGATGGAAATTTGACTCTCCAAGCATGTTCATCGAGCGTAAAATGCTGTATTTCTTGTATAATCAATAGCTCCACTGGTGCAGCTTATTTAATAACGGTAAGTTACCGTTGCTAAATAATCTGGTAAGCATTTGCACCCCGGTTGAAAATGTAACCACAGTCAGCCTACTGAATGGGGAATGATCATGTAATCCCTTCTGAAAAAGATATATAAGAATATTATAGCATTTGTATGTGTGCCTGTTTATTACTTATTGTAATATCTTTACTATGAAAGTCAACACTTTATTTCCAAATGTTAAGACATTTGTTGCATGTACAGTATGTGAGATCTTACGTGTACTGTATCTATATGGCTTTTATACTAAAGTTATACACGCTACGTTTTCTGTTTGTTTAATGGTACCCTCCCAATATAATGTAGCTACTGTAAGCTAAAAGTGACTGAATATTTGCCATGTGTGACACAATTCTTTTATTTATTTTGTACAATGCGAAGAGCAAGAAAGCAGGCGTGTCTTTTCAGTTCTGCTCTTCACCACATTATTATTATATTATGTGGTACTAAATACAATATCCAGCCATGTGACTGACGACAGCCGTGATGAACTGATAGGGTATAGGCCTTAAGTTTGCCTGGGCTTATGATGTTGTCTTTTCCTGTGCCTGTGTGATACGCTAATTTTCATTTGTGTTTGTCGACTACTGGAAAAAGGACGATCTAAGAATTCCAAATGTATTAATAACTTTCGCTGTTAACAGCTCCTTGACTAGTTGAATATTTTGAGAAGTTTGACTTTACTAGTTAAATCTTTTGAGAAGTTTGACTTTACTAGTTAAATGTTTTGAGAAGTCAACATTTTTCCTGATCCTGCACCTGGCACACACACGCCGCTGGTGTACATCAGAAGGTGTTTTGATGTACGCCAATAAAAATAACCGGGATCTTTTCTTTCTCACCTCTGCTAATTGAGGAATATGCAGTAATTAAGAAGTGCAAGTTTACTAGCAAGTTTGAGAAAAGGTTCCAAATTGTACACAGTCAGGGAAACAGACCAAGTTGGCTGTTGGACAAAATATTATTTTAAATGATTCGTGGCTCTTTTTACAGTGATCACAGTTATATGAATTTACAATAATTGATCACAACCTCAAATTCCATGATGGTCACAACCCGAAACATGATGGCTCTTCTGTCCCTAGTCGTCTCAGGACCAGTTCCCCGCTGGCCTCCACTGCAGAGCATCTTAAAGATGAGCTGAAGCAGCAACACGTCGTTGGCTTCCATGATGCTTGTATTCCGTGACACTTGACTCTCTAGACAGACATGATTTTTTTTTTTTTGTGGTTCATTTGTACATGTGATGCACCTCAGGACGGAGGTCTGTTCACAAATATCGGATATGGGTCATTTTCTAAATGGAATTGGAACAGTCAGACCAAAAAATTGGATCTCAAAACAATGTGGAATTGAGCACTACTGTGTGCAGTCAGTGTGAACGTAGCCTATGATACTACAGGAATTAAGCCTAAATGTTGTGTGGCTGTTTGCTGCCATATGTGTTTCATGGTTTCAGGTGGAACAGTTAAGAATTGTGATGATTTTACCGTGACTACTCCATACAAACTTCCGCCTAACAGCATTGTTTGCTACAACTCTAACACATGGACTTGGTATTGTTATGTTTTAATCCATTGGTCTAGCTTTGGCTACCCTCTCTAAAAGTGTGCTATTAGACCCTTCCAATGACTTCTTGGTCCATGTAAACTGCACTATAACTGTGGTGTTATTGTTTTGAATATGAACATTACATGAAATGGTCAATAATATACTGTAGAACCGTTTCTAACAGTAGAACGACCCTGTGAAAAAAGTTCCATATAGAACTATTTTCAGGTCAGAGAGAACCCTCAAGGGTTCCAAACAGCACCTTATGGAGCTGAAAATGGTTCTATTTAGAACCATAGGGGTCTATTTAGAAACCTTTTTGTGAAGATTTTTATTTAAATTTTTTATTATTACCAATGTTTCTATATTTCACACATTTTAGAGTGAACCACAGCCTAAGACGTTTGTACGCCCTTCCCACCCTTAGATCAGCAGCATGGGCAAAGAGGACCTACGGATGCCCCCTGTTGGTGACAGGAGGTAGTTCAGGCGAGGTGTGGTGTACCCTGGCGTGGGGGAGTGGTGTGACGATGAGAGAGTGTTTCCGCTCTGCCTCTTTGTTCTCTATCCCAAGGCCACCGGGTGTGGGGGGGGAGTAATGGGTCAGTAGGAGGGAGAGGTGAAGAGTTAACCACTCACAAATGAAAAAGGAGACTGCTGTGCAGTAAGGGAGGCATGAATATGCAATAATCCTGCCCCTGTCTCAATTCATAATCACCTCCCTTGGTGTTCAGTTGAGGGTTTTGTACAACAGAGGGAGTTTGCAAATAATGTGTGTTTGTTTGCTCGTGCATGTGATCAGTCCGGACCGTGGCGCAGTGTGAGAAGCTCTACAGCAGGAGGCGTATGGTTCTCCTTCCCACCTGATGTGTTTCTCATCCCTGTATTTCGAAGGTTATATACCTGCCATGCTGAGCCTAATGTACACTCATTTGGCACTGTTAGGTACACCTGCTCCTTGACACAAATAGTCTGCTCCCCCAAACAGCAAAGCTCAGGATATAAAGCATGTATACATGGTGAAGAGGTTTAGTTGTTCGACCAAACATATGGGATGGGCAAGGCGATCTAAATGGCTGTGACCGTGGTGTGATGGCTGGTGCCAGACGTGACATCTCAGAAACAGCTGTCCTCCTGGGATTTTGACACATCACAGTCTCCGGAGTTCACAGAGAGTGGTGCGACAAGCAAAAAAACATCCAGCGAGCGGCAGTTCTGTGACGCCTCGTTAACGAGACAGGTCCGAGGAGACTGGACAGACTCGTTCAAGCTCATAAAATCACCACAAATACTCAAATAACAGCTGTTTACAACAGAGGTGTGCGGAAGGGCACCTTGTTGAATCCATGGCGCGAAGAATTCAGGTTGTTCTAGAGGCAAAGGGGGGTCTGACCCGGTACTAGATAGGTGTACCTAATAAAATTGACCACTAAGTATATATGCTGGTGTGTTTGTGTGTGTGTGTGTGTGTGTGTGTGTGTGTGTGTGTGTGTGTGTGTGTGTGGACAGAAGGGGCTGATAGATGAGGATGGCTCAAGGCAACAGTGTGTGTGTGTGTGTGTGGGGGGGGGGGAGGCCAGGAATCGACAATACAACGATGGTTTGAGCTCTGGACAAACTCTGCACTGCCTCGGCTGCATGTGATGTGTTCAGACCACACAGCATGTGATGCCTGTGGCCCATAGAGAGATTAGGCAGAAAACACAGGGGCAGACAGGCTCTGAAGTGCTGGACAGACGGGTTCTTCCCCTAGGCAAGGCTCTGCTGACTTCCACCTCAGAGCAGAGGGACAGCGTAGAGGAAGGTTGATATGGGAGCTGCTACAGCTGCATTATCTACTCATGGTTTGTTTCGCTTCTCATGAAACCCAAAGAGATTTTCGTCCGGGATTCTTGTTTGAGCTGAATTAAATGAACAGAAGGGGATAGGTAGTGTGTGTTTGTGTGTGTGTGTGTGTGTGTGTGTGTGTGTCTCCAGTGTGTGTGTGTGTGTGTGTGTGTGTGTATGTGCTTGTATGTGTGTGTGTGTGTGCGCGCGGTCGCTGATCTGTGCCTGCTGCACGTTGTCCGTCAGCAATTCCCTGTCACTGCGATCCTCTGTTTCCTCCCCCTGGCTGCGTCTGGCTCTCCAACCATTTTCTCTTGAGCGTTCGGTCTCTCTCCTTCCAGAGCCGGGAGCTCTTCAACATCCACAAGGTAGAAGGTATTACCGCGTTCACACAACCCAAGTCGCTTTCTTTCCCTCTTTATCGCTCCCTGAAATCTCTCTCTCTCTCTCTCTCTCTCTCTCTCTCTCTCTCTCTTTCTGTTCTCCCTGAGCAGTCAGTCGCTCCCCAGCTCCCTCCCTCTCTCTCTTCCCATTCTCTCTTGTTCCCTCCCTCTCTCGCTCCGTCCGCGAAGCACACACTCTAATACCCAGTCACACATAGAGAGAGAGGGGGAGAGAGAGGGCGAGCGAGACAGGAACACCGTTGAGGAGGAATTAGAGAGAGAGAGAGAGAGAGAGAGACGGACATGCTGACTAGAAGAGGATTCCGATTTATTTATTTTTTTTACCGAAAAGGAGCATGAAAAGGGACATTGTAAGGCGAGAAGCAGTTGTCTTTCTCTATCCCACTCTCATTCCCTCCTTCCCTCTCATGCACTCGCTCTCTCTTCCTCTCTCTCTCTCCCTCTCTCTCTCTCCCTCTCTCTCTCTCTCCCTCTCCCTCTCTCTCTCTCTCTCTCTCTCTCTCCCTCTCCGGGTAGCAGGGCCTCTCGCTTTAACTGATTTCAGCTGTGGAAGGAAATGAATGGATGATATTTATTTCTCTGTCCAGGCCTGTTCGTGCTGTCGGATGCTTTCTCCGCCAGGGAGGGGGGGCAGCAGAGAGGCTTCTGCCCCCGAGACCTGCGACTGCAGCACATGCTGAGAGAGAGAGAGAGAGAGAGGGGGAAAAGAGGGTGAAAGAGAGGAGAAGGAACGAGGAAGAACGAGGGACAGAGTGACGCAGTGAGAGATGGAGGGAGTGAGGGAAGAGGACAGGGAGGGAAGGCTGGCTGGTGGAGGGAGAGGGGGAGAATATGGTGCTGCCGTGACAGAGGAGGAGTGTGGCGGGCAGAGAGAGAGAGAGAGAGGGGGGGTAACGGCAACAGGCGTCGGTTGACACATTCTTTCCTATTATTCAGCTCCGCGCCGCGTTTATTTATATTGCTCGTTTACCTTTTGTCGCAAAAGAGATCAGATGACAGGCAGGCTTCCGTTAGTTGTCTCTCCGAGCCGAGCTGTGGATACGGAGCCACGCTGCGCACGGAAAGCGCTAGGACGCTTCGAGAGAGAGAGAGAGAGAGGAAGCGTGGGTACAAGTATGTAAACGCACGCTGCATGTGTGTGCGGACTTCATGCATGTATGTTGTTATTCACTATCTATTACTGTGTTTTTTTTAAAGTTTTTTTTTACATTTTTAATCTTACTACCACGAGGAGCTCTGTCAGAAATAGCTGTGCTGCATGAGTATCTAGGCCCTGTCTCACACCTCTGTCTCCATTCCCTCCTGTCACTCTCTCTCTCTCTCTCTCTCTCTCTCTCTCTCTTCCTAGACAGTCAGTACTTAGCCTTCCTATTTTCGCCGCCACCACCTGCCTCGACCCCTCGGCCGTCCGCTTCTCGATCGCAGATGCTTTATTTATTTATTTATTTTACATCGTCCATCTTTTCCGTTCTCTTCACAATCCCATTGTCTCCAGCTCCGTCTGTCGCCACCTATCGTGTAACCTTTCTGCCTCCCTCCCCTCTGCTCTCCTCTTCTCCTCTCTGCTCTCCTCTCCTCTTCTCCCCTCTGCTCTCTTCTCCTCTTCTCCCCTCTCCTCTCCTCTTCTCCCCTCTCCTCTCCTCTCCTCTTCTCCCCTCTCCTCTCCTCTTCTCCCCTCTGCTCTCCTCTGCTCTGCTCTGTCGCTCCCTCTGTCTTCCTCCCTGGTCACTCTCTCTCTCTCCTGTCCACCCTGCTTCACGTCTTTTCCCCTCGTCTCTTTCTTCTCTCCCCCCGGTTCTCTTTTTCGTTCTTTTCTCCTTCCTCTCTTTTTCTATTTCTTTCTCTCTCTCTCTCTCTCTCTCTCTCTCTCTCTCTCTCTCTCTCTTGCATGTCTGAACAGCAGCCGGCCAGACAGCGGTCTGTTAGAGCAGCCTCACGCGCCAGCCTGCAGGACGCCCCAACAAAGCCTAGGGATCTCTCTCTCCTCTCGTTCTCTCTCTCTCCATCCCCCTCTCATTTTCACCTCTTTCTTTTCTCTCATAACCTTCCTTCCTCTCTCTCTCTCTCTCTTTCTATCTCTCTCCCTCCCTCCCTCTCTCTCTCTCTCTCTCTCTCTCGCTATCAGGCTGGCAGACAGACACTGAGCGGACTGCAGCAGCCTGTGCCACCACGGCAACAGGGTAAGTTCTCTCTTTTTCTCTTTCTCTCTCTCTCGCTCTCTCTTTCACCTCGCCTCAACCGACCTTCTCTCCGTCCTAGACAGTCCTGGTATGAAACCCTGCTGTATTGCCTTTACTGTACCGATAAGCTTTGTCTAATGTCACAATATCCCGGTTGAGGTTTCTGAGACTTGATTGGTGTGATTGGGAGGGGGGGGGGGGACACAGAGTTCTCCTATAGAGAGGGATTAAGGGATATACTCCTTGTTCTCTGTTGTAAAGCTGATGGAGATATGTTTTCATCAGAGCGTAATATCTTGGCAATACGTTTTGGGTGTGATGACGCTGTCTGGCTGCTGGTCTGGTTGCCATTGTGTGTGTGTGTGTGTGTGTGTGTGTGTAATAGATCAATTTGCTTTGAGATTCCCGTTTGTCAACTGCCATTCTGCGTGATAAAGAGCCAGGATGGGGGATTGGAATGGCGCTGGGGGGGCGGCTGTAGGATTGAGCGCCAGGGTTCTGCTGGACTGTGTGATAGCGAGCTCATGTCTGTCTGGGTATCTCCGGGCATGTAATGGGTGCTGGTAGGGGTGTGAGCATGTGCTCGCTCTCGCGGCTGCGCGAGCACACGCGTGTGTGTGTGTGCGTGCGTGTGTGTGCGTGTATACTCTGTGTGTGGCCGCACTTGGTCTACGGATGCTCGTGCGCAGCACGTTCAGCGTCCCGCAGGTTGTGTGTGTACGTGTGCGCGTGTGTTCAGCTCAGCGTGCATTCGCAGGTTGTGTGTGTGTGTGCGCGTGTGTGTTCAGCTCAGCGTGTATTCGTACACGCATGGGTTTTCCTCGCGTCTCATTGTTCATATTTGTGCGTGCTCGTGGGAGTGATCGTCCACGGACGGCTGTGCCGGGCGCGCTGCTGTTTGCCCTCTCTGGACGCTGCAGCGCACGGCGGGGGGAGACGCACTACGCTGCTCCCGCACAAAGCCAGGGAGAGAGGAAGGTGCCATTGTCTGGTTCTCGCCTCTCTCCCAGACAGACAGACAGACAGACAGACAGACAGGGCTCGGTAGTCTTTGCTCGCCGCGGCCGGCCGACCGAACCTGGACTGCACCTCTCTCATTCCCTGAGACCCTAACTTGTGACGTTTTGCTGTGCACGGGTTGGGTTCTCGGGAGCTGCGAGGGGTTGCCCCCACGTCTTCCCTCCGAAACTGAACCGCCGGCGAGTGAATAAAAAATAAAAAAAGAGAATGAGAGAGAGCGAGCGAGCGAGGGGTCTGGGAGACGCGGCGCCGGCATAGGAGACGAGGAGACGGAGGCTCACTCCTCCACCCCACCTGCGAGAGAGAGGTGGAGGACAGGACAGGAAAAGAGTGAGAGCGAAGAGGTGAGATTGTTGGGGGGGGGGGGAGTAGTGGAGGACACAGGGCTTAAGGATGCAGGAAGTAGAGTGCAGGACATAGTTTAAGGAGTACCCAGGGGGTGGGGGGGGGGGGGGGGGTTCGGTTGGCCTGAGGGACATGTGACCGGGACGGACGGCTCGGTAGGAGGACGCTGTGGCTCTCGGTGGACTGACCTGTCCTCTCGTCGTCGTCGTCGTCGTCATCGTCCACCCGCTCTGGGACGCGTCACTGGTCGGCCGGGTCAGTGGGCGCTCCCGTGTATCACCTCCTCCCCCGCCGTGTCCAGCGGCCGCGCAGTCGCTGTCTTGAGAGCAGCACAAAGTACTGGAGAGAGCGTGGTCCTAACAGCTCGGTACACTTGTGCCTGACCTCATGGAAAACCTCATCTGCTCACCGCTGTGCTCTCAGTGCACATCTGTACTGTGCGCGTATGTGTGTGTGTGTGTGCGTGTGCATGTGTGCGTGCGTGCGTGTGTGTGTGTGTGAAACATGGAAGTTTAATATCATGCGAAACTCTATGTGATTTAGAAATCTATGGAAAGTGTGCATTCTGTGGAGAAACATATCACCGAGGTGGAACAGAAGGGCCGGCGCGCGTGGGGGTAGGGGGGGGGGGGGGGGGGGGGGGCGTTTTGGGTCGGACAGACTCGTGAGGTCGATTGGGCGATTCAGTGAAAATGGCGATAGAGGTGGCACGTTTTTCAAATCGCCCTCACATGCAATCACTTTGTCCGTTCCGCTCTCAGTGTGTTATATACCGCCCCCCCGCTCTCGGTGGGGTCCGACCCCTGTCCCTCTCGGTGGGGTCCTACCCCTGTCCCTCTCGGTGGGGTCCTACCCCTGTCCCTCTCGGTGGGGTCCTACCCCTGTCCCTGTCGAGGACACGACCCGTCAGAAGCCCCCCGGTGCTTTTGTGCGAGCCGGCGCACGTGACTGGCCGTGTGAAACCTGGGAGCGCGGCGGCGCGAACGCAGGCTGAAACAGGGAGCACGGGAGGTAACGGCCACCGGGAAAACCCACGAGCGTCCGGCATCGCGTTTTGGAGGCTGCTGGTTGATGGGTACGTGGTGTGGTGGAGCCGTGGCAGGATGTGGCGGCGATTACCCGTGCGTTTCCCACTGAGCATGGACGGCGCCATGGCGAACTGCGTGTACGGAACGGGTCTGCTATTACAGCGACCTGCTTTACGTCTCTCTACAGCGCCCTCCAAATGTCTGTGGGATCCTTTGAATATTTGAGTGGTTTTTGTGGACGGCTTGTGTGTGTGTGTGTGTTTTATGTGATGGATGGTAGTGCCGTGCCATCTGCTAAGTTCCTCAGTGGCCATTATTGAGTCTGTGTGTGTACAGTTCAGTATATTATACGCCTGTGAGAATGTGTCATTTTTTTCCACAGGTTCGAGATTCACACACAAAACCTACATCAAATTTTGTGTGTGTGTTCTCCTGTGCGCTTGCATGCAGGTGAACGTCTGGGGGGAGACCACATATGACACATGGCTGTGCATGCAAGAGTGTGTGTGTGCTTTTGCACATATGTGTGCGTCGTGGTGCATGTGCTGTGTGTAGGACAGCGTGCTCTGGCGGCATGTGGAGACTCTCCGTTCCACGGGGTTTCCCTGCCCCACTTTAAAGCAGCAGTTCTGCAGCACTAATCTATGGTGCTGCAAAGGCAATATTTCCCTCAGCCAGCAGACAGACAGAGAGAGAGACAGAGAGAGAGGGAAAGATTGAGAGGGGGAAGAGAGAGAGAGAGAGAGAGAGAGAGAGAGAGAGCAACAGCAGAGAGAATACACACAAGCCCTAGGAACTTTCTGGACTGACAACAAATAAGATCTGGAAGACAGCTAATTCCTTTTTCTCATCCGCAAGTGCTTGATGGCGATGACAGTAATAATTCTGAGAAGCTTGGAGGCAGTCGGACATAACAGAGAATTTACAGAAGCTGCATGTGTAACTCTGTCTTCACACTACTTACACCCCCCTGTGTGGGCCTGATGTGTTTGTCCATGTGTGTGTGTGTGTGTGTGTGTGTGTGTGTGTGTGTGTGTGTGTGTGTGTGTGTGCGAGCATGTGTGTGTGTGACCCACAAGTAGCAGAGACCCTCCAGTACTGTTCCACCACCCAGTCTCTGACAGATATTTGCAGCGTTGTAAAATGGCCGCCCATATCCACAGCGCTAGAGATCAACCAGTATCTCCCAGCACTGCTCTCCGCATTACTGAACATTTCTACACGCTTCGGAAAATGACATTTTAGAATCAGCCATTTTCATCGGCCAAATAGTGATGAATACAAATTCAGACAAATTTAATGTATCAATGGTTCGAATATGTTCATGCCATTTTGTCATTGTACTGTAATTGTCACAATATCCAGTATCCTTAAACAATCTCATTGTCTATTTACACTTTGTAGGAAGGAATAAATTATCTTTTATTATGTCATGTTTGTGTCTCCGTTGTTGAAAAGGTACCATTGGAATTGTATCATTCCACGGCAACCATGTAAAACACACACTCTGACACGCGCACACACACATGCATATGGACACAGACAGACACACACACACACACACACACAGGTTTAGCTGCCACTGAGGACACTCTATCTGGGGTAGGGTCAACATCTCATCTTACAACCTGTAACTACCCCCCCCCACACACACACACACAAGTCTCCTCAAAACCTGTTAGAAACCTGTTTGTATGAAGCCTTTTTACACGTTTAGAAATTATCTCAGATGTTACAGAGGAATGCAGGTCCTGGGATAATCAAGGAAAAACAGAGAAGCATCCAGCTGTCTGCGTACACTCGCCGAGAACATCAAGCCGTTTAGCCTTCTACATAATTAAAGACTCAATATTTAAAAAAGACGTCCATGTCTCTGAATTTAGAATAGTCATAAATGTATGACTGCCTCTCCGCTCCAGTATTTTGTCTGGTGCGTATTTCTGTCAGTGCGTGTGTGTGTGTCCTCGCTTGTCCCCCCCCCCTCCCTTCCTGCTGTGTACCATGGTCTCATTGCCCACTGATGCTCATGCTGGGGACCTGAAATGCCCTCTGCCACCCCCCCGCCCCTCCACGCCTCCTCTGCGTCACTCCAGCGTTTCTGTCTGGCTCAGTCTGCTCTGGTCCCTTCCCCTTTGGGCTGCCGTTCGATAGTTAGCTACAGCGCCAGTGAGCAGGCGCGTCGCCCCCCCACCCCCCCTTCTCCTCCTCCTCCTCCCTCCTCCCTCCCTCTCTTATCACTGCAGCACGGTAGCTCTGCTGTCTGGGAGGCTGGCAGCTCTATTGTTCTGCCGCCCTCCTTGCCTGGCCGCGTTCCTCCGGGGGCTGGCGCGGCTCTGCCCGGCGGAGGATGGTGGTGGGCAGACGCGGGCGCTCCCGATGACTGTGGCTGCTTGGCATCCAGGTGCCCCCCCACCCCCCCTCCCCATTGCAGGTTAACTGTGCTGGCCTCCGAGCCCTCCCTCTTTCTCTTTCTCTCTCTCTCTCAGCGCTGGACGCTGTAGTCAGTGCCGCAGCTTGCGCCATGTTGTTTTAGATGCTTTGGCACCTCCCCTCCGGCTCCCCCTGTCCTCCGATGCCCTCAGCCCTGCGCCAGACCGTCAAACCCCCCCCCCCCCCCCCCCGCGCTACCAGCCACCGCTGTGCCAACCCTGTGCCATAACTCCGGCTCCGTGCTGCTGCTGCTCCTTCTCCATACCCAGCCCACGCCCACATTTTTACCGCAGTACCCTCTTTCGCCGAACCACATCACTCTCGGCGGCCGGCGAGGGGACGGCGTCAGTGGGACGGCTCGGCGACTTGCTGTGCTGCGCATGCCCCCCCCCCCCCCCATGATCGTTTATGATCTAGCGCTATCTGTACTCGATTATGGGCTAGTTTATGTTCCCTGTGTGCCAGCGTGTGTTGTGAGTCATCGTGTTGTCAGAGTATGAGGCGCGTGTGTGTGCGCACGCGTGTCTGTGTTCAATGTCTATGTTGAGAGGCGCACAGCAGTAAGTAGAGACTGATGACTCTTTGGCACACTCTCCAGTGCTTCGCCATATGCTCAAGACTGACACTCACTCATACAATACTTCCCTCAAACACATCACTATCCTCAAACACATCCCTATTCATGTCTGTATACTGTACTGTAACTATCACAACTCAGCACTTAATGTTCTCACACTATCACACGCTTTCATCGAAGATGCCATGATGAAAGTGCCTTCTCCCATCTTACCGGTATCTGTCTAATGTATGTGTGAAAAATTTTTGTGAACATGTCCATTGAATTCAAAATAAAATATCAATCATCTCAGCACATATTTCAGAGTAAATACCTTGCATGAATTAGGGAAAAAATGTGTACATGCACTTGAATACTAGACTCCACAACCCACATACACAGAGAGTGTACAATATGCTCTCCTGTATGGTCAGCCAGTAAGCGTTCATGGTATGCAGCTATCTGAGTCTAAGGCAAGACTGAACTATCTATTCAAAATAAATAGTTTGTTTCAGGCTATAAGCGCCTTTTTCATGATGAATGTCTCTGCAGTCAGAATACAGTGTTGTGAGTGCTGTGCAGTGCTGTGAGTTCTGTTCACATACCAGGTGGGCTATAGTAATACACTCTGCCATGAGATGAACGCTCAGAATCATCTCCATGTAGACCCTTCTGACAGATTAAAATAGCATTATGGTTATGAATATCAGTTTATTCCCTCGAATCCTATTCCCTTGACTTGCTTGCTCGCATGTCATGCACACTTAGGTTGCTCTGTGTGTGTGTAAAGTCTGCCTTTTATTGCTGAATTCAGATCCTCATTGAGTCACTCATCAAGAGACTCCTCGAGGAACTTCAAACATGTCCTCGAACGTCTGCTGGGGTAGTGTCTTTCTGTCTGTACTCTACACATCTCTTTTGGACCTGTCTAGGTTTGATTTTAATTGGCTGATGTTATGCGGCTTTCTGGTTTGTATGTTGTTGTTTTTTTGTCACAGACAGGAAGAATCATTTATTTGGTATTACACCTTGATTATTGTTGGGAGCTTTTACAGTTCTAGCTGTGACTGCTGTCTGACACCCTCCTTTTTCAGGTCTCTGGAGTCTGTCTAGGCCGCAGTCCCACCAGCTGTGAGCCAATCGGAGGCCTGTTTGATCAGGGCGAATCAGCACTGTGCCAATCACAGGCCCTGTTTGATCAGACGCAGGCTGTTTCATGTGATGCAGGCAGAAGCAGCGGATGACAGAGCCAGGCAACCAACCGCCGAGACAAACAAGAACAGCACTGTCACTCACTTAGCTCTCTAAAAGCACTTTGTACTCTTCTCATATTCTACACCTCACACACATGTACACACACTCACACAACTTCTCCCTCTCTCTCTCTCTCTCTTCCCTGACCTCACATAGCATTTGGCCTACATTCTTGGGTGAAAGGCAGCTGACATGTTGTGTTTGGCAGCCGCTGGAAGAAATCTCTCCAGACATTTGACACACAGCGGCACGGCCGGCGTGCCAGCCCTCCACCTGAGACTCCTCGGTCTGGGAAGGGAGCTCGGCTGAAGAACCAGAGATGCACATCCTACAGATGCTGTAGAGGGGGCGATAATGACATTGTGGCTCCCTGGCTGTTTTGTTTTCTCATAACCTCGTTACCTACTTGAACGCCAGGAGCTGAGACGACGTGGACGACGTGGACGGGTGGGCGCCGCGGAAGCCATGGTTTGTTTGTTGGAGGGTATTGTTGCATTTGCACCAGAACGCAGTAAGCTGGTCTGAACCTGCTGTACACATACAGGTATATAGTACATAGTGTATATTATGTATATATGTGTATGTATGTATGTATGTATGTATGTATGTATGTATGTATGTATGTATGTATGTATGTATGTATGTATATGTACGCCTCCCTCCCTCCCCTACTCCCTCTTCTGTAGTTCATCTCCCTCCCAGTGCCCAGTTTTCTTTCCCCTTTCTCTTGGTCTCTCTCTCTCTCTCACACACTCACACACACACGCTCACAGCCACACACACTCCCAGCCTGTCTCTGTGTCACACACTCTCCCTTTTGTTCGGGGTCAGACGGCGTTGAAGGCCGATCCCGTGGCGCTGCTGAGGAGAATGTTAATATGGCTCCTGTGTGCTCGCTCTCTCCTGGGACCCAGAGCAGCGCCATGGAGGACGCCTGCTAATGCTCAGCCACCGCACTCCCTCCTCGGGACAGTAACCGCCTAGGCCTCTCTCCCCTCTCTCTCTCTCTCTTTCCGTCCATCTCTCTCTCACTCTCTCTCTCTCCTGAAGATGACATTGAAAGTGACTCAACCCATTCTCACACTTTACTGAGTCAACAGCAGTTAGCGCATACCTCCCGATCCGTCTCTGACACCTCGCACACCCGCCCGGCCACGTGCGCTTACACTCGCTGTCATGTCGGCAGAGAGGTGTGACGCGTATTAAGCTACGGCGCTCGCACCGCGAGGGAGGGTTTGGTGGTCAGTTAGTGGTCAGGCAAGCTTCAACTAACTGAGCCAGTGATCAAATCAAAGAGAAAATGGAGCACAAAAGCCAACCTGTTCACCCCCCCCCCGCCTCCCTCTCTCTCGCCCTCTTTCCCTCCGTTTCCCAGCTGTGAGCTAGGAGAATGCACCGCCCTCTCCTCTGTCCCCCCCCCCCCCCCGTCCCCCCCCGTCTCCCCCTGTCAACTGAAGTTCTTTCATAATGAATGGCAAGGTACGATAATAGCCTTCAGGTTGCCATGGAAACCAGACAGGAGCCCTGTATGCGTTTTTCTTTTTTTCGAGAGGGCAAATGACAGTGGAATCTCAGGCGAAACTCTCCCTCTCTCTCTCTCTTTCCCACTCTCACAGTCGAGCCCCGCTCTCTCTCCCTCCCTCTCTCTCTCTCCCTCCCTCTCTCTCCCTCCCTCCCTCCCTCTCTCTCTCTCTCTCCCTCCCTCTCTCTCTCCCCCATCTCCGTCCATCTCTCGCCCCTCAACTCTCATATGTTCTCCATTTAATACACACAAATACCTTTATAGAGAGGAACAGAGGGAAGAGGTGGTGGAAACTGTAGACTTTGGAAAAATACAGTTCTGTTTTGAGAGGAATTCTCCCGGTCCAGTCTGATGCTCTTTTACCGGAACGTCACTGTGGCGCGCTCCCTCACAAAGGCGTCGTTGACCTGGTAGCTCTCTCCTGTTACAACTGTAACCCCCGGGCTTTACGCTCTTAAAACTCATCTCACACTGCACGTCCGCAGCTAAGTGTCCCAGTCATGTCCGGTTCCACACAGGCTGAGGTGGTTAGGGGGCAGGCCAGGCAGAGAGCACCGAGGCCCGGGCAGCGGGGGCTGATCCAGGGTCGTCGAGGCCAAGAATCGAGGAGCAGATGGAGCAGGCCTTTTTTTTCTGCTTCACATCAGAGATCCAATAATGGTGCTGTCCAGCTCTCTTCCCTGCATTCAGGCCCTCGATGCAGCTGTTAAGAGAGGCAATTGAGACCAGAGCTCTGGTACTCCCAAATCCCAGCCAACAGCTGCTCACTGGCCAAACAGTATTGATTAACCCTGTTTTTATCACACTCCCATGTGTGTGTGTGTGTGTGTGTGTGTGTGTGTGTGTGTGTGTGTGTGTGTGTGTGTGTGTGTGTGTGTGTGTGTGTGTGTGTGTGTGTGTGTCGGTCTGTATCTGTCTGTGTCTGATAGTCTCTCCATTGCTACTAGCCTTTGTCCTAACTCTCCTAGATCCCAGATGACAGCCATGGCCATGAGACTTCCAGGGGACCTCTCAATGATTTTCAGTGCCTCATGTACCATCAAAGGACGGATTAGAGTGTGGTGGAGGGACAGCTTTGACCACTACGAAGATTTAAGCTTATTAGCTAGGAAAAAACCCCGGATGGGAGGTTCAAGAGATGCAAGGCAGACATCAAAGATGGTTTCTATTTGCACACAAGCCCTACTCTGTCCGCGTGTGTGTGTGTGTGTTTGTGTAGGTGTGTGTGTAGGTGTGTGTGTTTGTGCGTGCGTGTGCACGTGATCATTAGTGTCTGTCAGTCCCTATATACTGTACTGTATTACTCAATTACGGGAAACACATAACGAGGAGCCTAATAACACAGCTGAAGATAATGAATTTAGCTTGAGAAACAGAAACTGAATCTACAAGATGAACAGCGTCTAGAGGAAAATGTATCTGAGCATGTCCTGTAGTACAGTAGCTTATATATCTGAGCATAATACTTTATTTAAGTACCTTATATATCTGACCATACTACTGTAGTAACGTACCTTATCTGAGCATATACTGTAGTACAGTACCTTATATTTATCTGAGCATAATATGGTATTTAAGTACCTTATATATCTATAGTACAGTACCCTTTATATCTGATATTAAACTGTAGTAGAGTACCTTATATATCTGATCATATACTGTAGTAGAGTACCTTATATATCTGATCATATACTGTAATAGAGTACCTTATATATCTGATCATAATACTGTATTTAGGTACCTTATATATCTGATCATACTACTGCAGTAAGGCACCTTATCTGAGTATATACTGTTGTGCAGCACCTTGTATATCTGATCATATACCGTAGCATACTACATTATATATCTGTACTACAGTACCATATATATCTGATCATACTACTATAGTAAAGCACCGTATCTGATCATATACTGTAGTACATTACCATATATATCTGGTCATATACTGTAGTACAGTACCTTATATATCTGATCATACATGTATACTGTAGTACAGTACTTTATATCTGAACATATACTGTACATTACCTATATATCTTTACTGTAGTACAGTACCTTATTTGTCTGATCATACAGAAAAGAAAATTACCTTATCTGATCATATACTGTAGTACAGTACTTTATACATCTGATCATATACTGTAGTACAGTACCATATATATTTGATCATATACTGTAGTACAGTACCTTATATATCTAATCACATACTGACGTATGGTACCTTATATATCTATTGTACAGTACTTTATATATCTATAGTTATACCATACCTTAAATATCTATACTGTAGTACTGTACCGTATATATCTGATCATATACTGTAGTACAGTACCTTATATATCTGATCATATACTGTAGTACAGTAAGCTGACTTATATATTTGATCATACACATATTCTGTTGTACAGTATCTTATATATCTGATCATACACGTATTCTGTTGTACAATACCTTATACATCTGATCATACATGTATACTGTAGTACAGTAGCTTATATACCTGGTCATATACTGTAGTACAGTACCTTATATAACTGATCATACATGTATATTGAAGTACAGTACCTTATATCTCTGTAGTACAGAACCATATATATCTGATCATATACTGTAGTACAGTACCTTATATCTCTGTAGTACAGTACCTTATATCACTGATCATACGCTTATACTGTAGTACTGTACCTTTTTCAGGAATTAGTGCGGCCTGATAGATCAGTACCCCACCCCACCTCAACCCTCCTCCTATCTTCTCACACCAGATCACAGATCCACGTCACCAAAGTCTCCAGACACAGATTAGGTATTGCCCTGGGAATAAACGCAAGCCTGGACTCATCCTGCTCAGTGCCCATTGGCATGTCTGTGTCTATCTGGCTTTTGCTTAGCCAGCCTCCAGGTCTTAGCTATAAGCTCATGGCAACTCAGTAGGTCTTACTTCAGGGTTAGCGTTCTCCTTGTAATCCTCTGTCCATGCAGAGACTGTTATCGCCACTGCTCATCTATGGAGGCCCCTCCACAAACCATCCATATGGTCCTGCTGGGTTAAGAAAGGGACCAAAGCATTGCCATTTTTGAAGGATTGGAACCAGGCGCATCTGTGCCAGTAAAAATGGAGGCTTGGTTTTTATGGAGTGTTGGAGTGATGAGGATGATCATGTTATACCCATTTGATGATGTAGATCATAATATCGCTAACATTTACTTTGTTTGCATAGGTCACAAACCCATGCATTGATTTATCAGATGGAAAGTACTGGAATTAGAGAACAGTTGAGATTGAAACTCAAGACAGTCTTCGGTGGCACTTATCTGTAGAGGTAGTGAGGGTCCATTCCCTGCAAGAGAACCTGGAACAGAGAGAAGCACAAGTGTTCTTTCGTTCTCTGTCTTGACCACCCAGGTCCAAGAAGAAGAGCTGGTGGTCAGAAATAGCCTGGTGTCGCCATCCTAATCACGTGAGCTCATATATTATATTTCACTCCGTAGATTAGTCTGGTCACCCTACTGTTCAAATTGATTTCCACCCGACCAGATATTGGTTGGGCCAATCACAACCGTTTATCTAGTATGGGGCGGGTTTATACAATGACTGTACCAACTTGATACAATGCCTTACCCACGTTTCGTTGCTCTGATTGTCGTAGGTCTATCCAATTGCGGCCAAAAGCGTTTTAGTCTGACCATTGAGAACACCCCTTGGAAATCGAAAACAAATGCAGAATTTCCAGAACTACCCTTCGCATTTTTTGGTGAATTGGATCTGGCGAAGCCAGGCTACAGTAAGTCAGACACCCCAGCCCCATGTCACCCCCAGCGAACCCCTGGCATGGGTCCAGTCCCGGTTGTGACGGTAGGCCAGCTCTTCGCTCTTCCTGCAGGAGAGGTGGAGGAGAGTGAGAGAGCACCACCAGCCAGTGGGGGAGAGGCCTGTTTGTGGTATTACTCCTCATCTTTGTTGCTTATAATCCTATCGCAGGATTAGGCCGTATGTGTGTCGTAGCAGCAGGATCAGGCAGCTTCTATTTGTGTTTGGTGTGTGCGGGTGCATGCCATGTGTGTGCGAGTGTGTGTGTGCATGCATACTTTGCATTTGTGTGCGAGGCATGCCCAGTCAGCTATGTGCCCTGGTTCAGATTGCCGTCAGACTGGGACACGCACAGCAGTCAGTGATAGGTCTCACAGTGGTGCTCCCCTCTTATCCTCACTACAGTAAAGCCTGGCTCCTCACTGTGCTTTGCTTCCATCAGTTGACTGTCACTGTCTGCCTCTACGCACTCCATCATGTTGTTCCTGTTCCACTTTCATCCTGGTAGGAAGTCAGCCCAACCCCCCCCTGCATTTGTGGTTGTCTGAGTTCCACACTCATCCCTATCCTAACTATTTTAGGGGAGTTCTGAGAAGTGCATTACTGTACGTTCAATTCAGTTCGGTTATGAGTCATTCGTTGTTTTGACTTAATGTGACATGTTTTTACCTTTAAGGAAGGTGACATCATTTTCTGGCACTTGGCTCTTCTGTTCCATGCAAGTACTATTTGGATGTGTGTGTGTGTGTGCATGTGCGTGCCAGTTTTACCTAAAAATAGGTATTGTAACTGTTGGATCCTGGACCAGAAATAGCTCCACCAGATATGAATTCAGTGCACCACAGCACTTCAATGAAGTACCATGATAATGGTATCATGGCATGCTATACAGCTATATTAAAACTCCCCCTGGACAGTATTTGTTTGATACCCATCTTAGTACTGTCACCAGGGTTCCTCTTTGAAAAGAATGTAGATCCTGTTCTTCTTTTAGTACCGAAGCTTTAGAACTGTAATAAGACTTGTCTGATGCAATGGACAAACTTGAAACATGAATTGTGAATATGAACTGATCCACAAGGTTGCTATATAATTATAAACAGTACAGTATATATACATATGTATGCGTCTGTGTGTGTGTTTGTGTGTGTGTGCGTTCCTGTGTGTGTGTTCCTGTGTGTGTGTTTGTGTGTGTGTGTGTGTGTGTGTGTTGAAAAGGGAAGGGCAGGTCCATTGAAGTGTTAAATATGTTCCCTTTCTTCCAGCGGCTCCTTCCCTCCCTCTCCTTCCTCTCCCTCTTCCTCCTCTTTCAAGAGTCTCATTATGTCCAGCGGGGAGGGCAGAGAGAGATACGGGGAGGCAGGTTTTCTGAACAGTTTGTCCCCAAGTGTGTGTGTGTGTGTGTGTGTGTGTGTTTGTGTGTGTCTGTCTGTGTCAGCAGTCTAGAACAGTCTGTACCTGAGCCCAGGTCTGAGACCCCCTATAGCCCCTATAGCCTCTAGCTGCGTCTGGGGCAGGGGAGACCAGAGGCTATAAAGAACACAACTCATTCTTATATTCTGCATTTGTCTTTTCCGAAATGTCACACACAGTTTCTTGTACAGGATTCACTTACTCCTCTTCTAAACCCAAATTTATTTCTGTAAAAAACAAAACAAAAACAAAAACATGGCCGTCTAACCATAACTTATTTATTTAAGTCAATCAAAAGTTATTAAGAACAGATATTGGCAACAACAAAAAAGATAAATTGGACCGCTTTAGTTTTAGTCAAGTTCAAGGACACACTGTGCTCCATTCTCACAATTCTTCAAGGAACACAGACACACACATGCACACACACACATTCACACACACTATTCATGCACAGTAAAGGGGGGGGGTCTCTTCAAAGCCCTGTGTTTCAGAGAGAAAGTGGTGTGTCCCCTCAGAGCCCCTTAATCCTTTAGACCAGCAGACAGGCGAGACCAGAGAGCTGTAGAGTACCACCCCTGCTGCAGGGCTAGTGAATGACTTTGGTTGTGTGTGTGTGTGTGTATGTGTGTGTGTGTGCGTGTGTGTGTGTGTGTGTGTGTGTGTGTGTGTATGCGCGTGAACTTTGGAGGAAAAGAAACCAAGAGAGAGCAGGTTTAGTATTTTCTCAGCCTGCAGTTTAACACCCTGGCACAAACAAAATCAAACATATTTTACACAATAAACCCCTATATGCATGCTGCTTAAAAAATTTAAAGAAATCTGAATGTTTTACATTTTGCATTCTCTGAAGGTAGCTACTATCTTAAGATCAAGGCATGTAATTATTTATTTATATCCTTTTAATCAAGCATAGTAGTTAGAGAGAAAAGGAGATAGGGAGAGAGAGAGGGAACCAGACTTCTGCCAAGTGTATACTGATGGGAGCTGCGATTTATGTGAGTTATTACTGGTGCGGCGCTGGTGATGATGATGATGATAAAACCACACTGTGCTAAGAGGCCAGGGAGTTCTCCCGGAAGCCAAGGGCATGATCACTCTCACATAAGAGGCCATTCATGTCAAATTGGACAGAACTACATAAACTATTGTGCCCCAGACGTGCCGCTGTGGGACTTGTGACGTTTAAGTAGCATGAACAAGTAGATGGGAGGGATATTGGACCACGAAACTCAACAGAGAAACTCAACACATTATAACCATATCATAATATATAAACCTTTTTCCCTCACAAAATTATTGTGCTGCTGTGTACCTTTAAACACGCCAGCTCTCTTTTATAAAGCCTTTAAGCCAGTCTCATGTGTCGCTATGAAGCGTATCGCTGCACTGCAGTAACAGAGGACTCCACGCCACTCTTTGCCGTCCAGTCCTGTCTGGTTTTCTCTCTGCGCAGAATAATTTCTCTTTTCTCTTTTTTTTTCCTCTCGATTTCTTCCTCTCACCCCGTCTCTCACTCCTCCGTCTCTCCCACCTCCTCTCTCCGGCCCCTCGGCTCGGAGGGCCCCCCTCTTCCCCTTTTTTCCTCTCTGTCCTCCTCCTCCTTTCATCCAGTTTAACTCGACTGCCTTCTCTTTTCATTACACTCCAAAAAAAACCTCTGCTCCCCCCACCCCCCCTCGCTGCGTTACCCCGCACCCCGCCTCCCTCACACCTCTTTAACACTTCAGAGCGCACCTCTTTTTTTCCCCTCGGCCGTCTCTCTGTCCCTTCCCTGCTTTACTGTACCTTTTCATCAGTTCCTCCCTTCTTAATCCCCTCCTGTTTTTCCATATCCATCCCTGATCCCTCCTTCCTCCTCGCCCAGTTGAGGGCCTGCCAGACGCCGCATGCCCGCGGACTGCCTGGTCAGTGGGGGGGCGTGAGACGACGTACGACCCTCCCGACGTCAGCTCCGTTTCCCCCACGGGTAGACGAGTGAGTGCAGAAACCAGCGCACCGCATTCAACTTTAGCTCCCATAGGAAAACCGAATGATGAAATCTCTTTGTGAGTGTGATGCCCCCCATCCCCACGCCACACACACACGCACGGGCGCACACACACACACAGCTCAGTCATGTGCACCGACGGTGGCCGACAATCCTTCGACTGAGGGTCCAAGGGCAACCTTGACCAAGGGCAACCCTGTTGGCGATCAGGGTTACCACGGCAACCCTGACCGCCAACAAAATGCCAGGTGTCTGAGCCCATAATTCAATACCCAACGGGGATTCCCTCCCCTCAGTGAAGAGGTTCACACAGCCTGCCGCTCCACACCTCTGTGAGCCCGGAGACCTCAGGGATTAGAAGGGCCCTACTCAACCTACAGTTTCATGCCACCACGGCCAGTGAAACGATACCTGAGAGAAACGGTGACTAAAGTGCGTTTTCTAGCGAGACCGCTAATGGCATTGCTGACGTTGTTCTGCATAGTCAGCAACTGGTTATGACGCAGTAAGTGACCTGTTGGGCCCGCTGGCAGGAGTGGGGGAGCCTGGGTGTCCTACCTGGCCTCCCATCTACCTGACTAAAATAGCCTCGGCCCATCTCCTCTTCCTGGTCAAGGAGGGCCTCTGTTTTTTCCCAGCTCTTCTCCCAGTGGCCCTTCCGACCGAAGGCTCTTTTTGGCCAAAGTCCACGTGGCACAAAAGGGCCGCGGCATTCCTGATGTCTGCGGCTAATCTGCGGTGTCGGCTCGCGTTAACGCCGCACCGCCAAATCTGAGGGCGCACAGGGCCGTGGAATATTAAAAACCCCACCGGCAGAATTCCTCCGGAGGAGGGGGGGGCGGGGCCGGGGAGCGCGGGGGTCAGCTAAGGTTGAGCGGTGGAGAGCCGAGGGGGGCTCTACTGTAACGGTCTGATCTGCTGGATGGAGGGGGGTGGGGGGGGGCAGGAGGGAGCACACTTCAAAGAGAGAAAGCCTCTTCCTTGTCTCTGCTCGTTGACAGCGGAGGAGATGAGAAGCGGGGGGGTTGTTCCCTCAAGTCAGACAAGACACAGTCTAGAGGGGGATGATGCTGTCTGGGACAGCAGGTTATGTGGACAGTTAATTACCCCCACACACACACACAAAACTCCCTCTACACACGACCTTCGACCTCTGCCTCACCCAATATATATACCAGTTTAGGAGCCCCTAAGTTCCATATCGGTTATAAACAGAGTTTATCAACCAGTTTCAGACAGGGGGAAGTACAGCAGTGTGGTTTCTGATATCTACTGTATGAGGCTTTGGTAGACAAAGTGTGTGTAAGACTATACCCCAGTCCCAGGCCCTAGGCTGGCCACTCAATGCAGTCTTTGTCCCAGTCAGGGCATTGTCACTGACACTGAGGCACAGAGCACAGGAAACACCTGGCTTTCACCACATGTTACACTGGCTCCTTTCACACAGTACAGATAGGATACACACCACCAGGCACAGCGAGCCAGCACCACCAACCAGTGAAGCGGACGTTGAACAACAAGCAACAAGGGGGAACTCGATAGAAAAACAGACATTTTGCCCTACCCGTGTATAGGATGAGAGCAGTAGCTTGCCTTTGGATCTGTGGCACATTTGGCAGCTCACAGTAGCCTAGAACATACAGCACATGAAACACAACATTGCTTCACACACAGGCTCGTAGAGAGGGGAATCAACTTGCTGACAAGTCACACTAACAGAGATCCATATTGGTGCTGCTTGTTGATCTACCAGCCAAGGCATGGGAACACATGACAGGGCTATGTGTTTGAACAACCCCCCACCCCCAACCCCAACTCCCAACTTCCCACAGTGAGACAGGCAGGGCTCAGGGCTGGGGGACAGGGAGACAGTTTACTATGATTTAAGTGGTCGGCCGTAGCCTGGCAACAGGTTCTGTTAAACAGCCGAACTGGGCAGAGAGAAGGCTGTGGATACCAGGGCTCAACTGTGAGGAGGACAGCGAACCACTCTGTGTTTTTACAGGTTGGTGCTAAGATCAGCTCTCAAACAACAATTCAAATTAGCCTATTAGAATTTTATCAATTCACCATGAAAATATTTTTTATAGCCTACAAAGGGATTTCTTTCATAGCTTTAATCATCCAGAATGTATTCAAATGACTGTTCGGGTGAATACATCTAAAACTAAGAGGAATGATTTGTGCGGAACAAGATTATCATACTGAATGTAGAATTGCAATAGGACAATCTCAAGGATTTTTCTGTGGGCAGAGATGGACTATAACCATTCTCTGGGCCTTGTCACAAGAAACAAACATTTCTGTCTTAAGCATACAATATGCATATTTTGAACCTATTCAATTTGTTATTTGTGTTCATATTTCTTTGGGTTTCTATTGTGGCATGTTGCAAGATCCAGTGTTAACAGCGCTGAATGTGAAGTCAGCTGAGCTGCAAATGGAGCCTGAGTGTAGAGAGAGCCAGGCCTCCAGCTCCACAGGGCTGGCCATATCTCAGGGAAGTGATAGCCCTCCGCCGGAGCATTCCTGCTCCCTCCTGAGAGGGGCCCCGCCGTAGCAGCGCCGGGGAGGTCAACGAGTGCACACCATTACCCACAATTCCCCCGTGCGGCCCCGATTTAAATATGCGGGCCTGCTCCTTTAAGACGCTGAAACAGGAGTGGACCGAATGCACTCGGAGACAGAGCGGCAGCCAAGATGGGGAGAGGGAGGACGAGTGAGAAAGCGGGAAAGAGACCATCTAGTGGGGAGGAAGGAAAAAGAGAAACTCATTGCTTCCCTGCCTCACCCCCCCACCCCCCATCCCGCCCCTCCCCTCCTGCTACAAAACTGTTAAGTTGCCATTATTCATGTTGTAATATGATGGGTGTCGGTTTGCTCACTGCACCGCTTAGAGAGAAAAGGAGTCTTGTTGCTAGGAGAGGAGAGGTACAGCTTGCTCTCATTGGCTAGCCAGGACGCGTTAGATGGCCCAATGAGAGCCCTCCCCTCGCAGCAGTAGGACAGTACAGCAGCCCGCACATGCAGACCTGATTAATATGTCAGACATGTTTTATGGGTTAAAGTGAATCTGAGAGTAGATGTATTGAAAAGCCTGTGGTAGTGGATTGAGTGTGTGGGAGTGTCTGCATATGCGTGTGTGTGCTTGCAAAGTGAAGTAGCCTACTGTACAGTTTGAAAATGTGTCAGAGAATCAGTGGTCTTTTCATGTAGTCTACTAGGGTGTGGAATAGGAGAATGTGTCTACAATTATGACACACACACACACACACACATGCTCACACACACACACACACATGCTCTCACACACACACACACACACACACACACACACACAGACCAATAGCCTATATGGAGTCTGGATTGGGATCCTCACATGAGCATAGTCATGAGAATTTAGGGAACAAAGACACACAGACATAAAATTGAGAGAATTAGGAGGTCATGTGTTTCTGGGTAGTTTCGTTTTTTGTGTGTGTCATCGCACCATAGTACTGTTTGAGGTTAATTCGCCTGAGTAAGAACAGATGCATATAGGGTCAAAATACTTGGTGCATTATTCATATGACTTATTTAGAAAAGTTCATATTTCCAGTGACACTCAAATGTTCTTTGGGTTTTGGCAACATTCTTTGTGAACCCACATCCCCCTGGGCTGCGCTGAGCGCTGTCCATCCCTCGCCACAGAGCCAGCTTGCCCGGAGTCGGGCCTGACTCGCCCTGCATCAGCCTGCACCAGCATATCTCTGATATAGCTCAACTCTATCTGATCTAGACTTTCAATTCATTATCACAGCCATTACTCTCTATTTAGGCCTAGATTTTATGCAATTATTAGTTTGTAGCTACACAGATGCCTGTCTATAATTGTTTCATAAATGGTGTCAATATGTTTTAGTCATTCAACTGTTTTTTTGTTTTTTTCAATTTGATGATGGATCATCACTTCAGGCACTGGAGAGAATCATGTTCAGTCATCTCTCTCCCAGACACATAGACAAGATAATCTCTTCCTACTCAACCTCAACTACTCAACTGCAGCCTCAACAGCACTCCCTATTAGAGACAGAATCCTTTCAAGGGTCAAAGTAAAGGTGAAAGGTCACAAGGTGGTATATAGCCTATCCCAGTAAGGTCAGGTCCTACTATACAATTGTCAGCATGCTATTTATCAACTTTTCATTTACTTTTTCTAGAGATAGATTTGGTTGAGTACGTTTTGCAGCCCGTGTTCTGCAGTCTAAGCACGTGAACTGGAAAGCTCTCCAAAAACTTTGAATGCCCCAGACTGAATTCAGTAAATCAGCAAGAAAAGATGCAGTAAGCGTTAATAGCTAGATTTAGAGCTTTCATTCTTAAGTGGCCGGGTCCTGGAGCTTAAACTAGATATGAGAAAAGGAGAGAAGGCGCTCAATCCTTTTTCTCTCTCTCTTTTGTTCTCCTCTGTGTGGACCTGTGCTTCCGCTCTGTGGCGGGGCGCGTTTGATGTGGTGGCAGGACAGCGGTGGGGGGCACCCAGTGCAGGTGTTTGGTGAGGATTTGCAGGGCAGCTGGGCACGAATACACACACAAGCACAAACATACACACCAGTTTGGGTTTACACACACATACTGTACACACATATTAAAGGTAAGTGTTCACACAGCAGCAAATAGTCGCCAGTTTCATCTAATCAGTGCTTGACAGGGGATCTAAGGGCATTTCATTATTCTTTTAATTAATTTTAACTTTATTTATTTAACCAATTTTATCTATTTTTTATTAGTTATATTTATTTCATGTTATTTTACTACTTTCATCAAGCTGCATTAGTCTCTCAGTCCTCCTGCCCCCCAAATGTATGTATACACATCACAATATATATTTTACGTATATATATATTACGTATATATATATATATATATATATATATAGTAATATGATTACTTTATATTTTACTTTATTATATTGTATTATTCGTGTAATATTACTCTTTACTAGCATGCCATCTATTGTATTAATGCTTTTATTTTTTTATTTTCCTTGTCAAAGCACCTAGTGTAAGAATTTGGACAAAATAACTAAGTTTGATTTTATTTAGATTTGACAACAGACTTTTTATCTATTTTTCTTTCTTTTATTTTAAAAACCTTTGCATTATTCTTTGTAACCCCATAATGTACATTTAATTAGAGCACCTCATTCCTACATTTATTTAGATCACCTTAATTAAGTAAAATATGCTTCTCCATATATTTGTGGATTACATACAGTGTATTTGTTTTATAGTTCTAAGGTGTTTTATCTTCTGTCTTCGTCAGACTTTGTCACTTACTGATCTTTTCTAACAGGTGCAAGACATGAAGACATGGCTTTAACCACATTTCAGACTCCAGCCCTGTAAACTACCTTCCTACACTGACCTCTAGTGGCTGATGAATGCATTACTCTGATTACACTGCCTGGACATCCTGAGTGTTTAACAGAGCTTTCATATTGTCACTTCACAAGCCACAGAAGGAATCAGAATCAGCTTTATTTGCCATTCATTAGTGCTGCAGTCAGCAGCACTAATGGATGACCCAACTCAAAACCCCCCAAAAAGAAAAGCTTTACAGACAATAGACAGACAAACTCTTTTTCTGTTTCTCTTTTTGGCTCTCCTTTTCTCTGTCTTCTCTCTCTCTCTCTCTCTCTGTTTCACAAGCACACACAAATAAACACACAAAAACACACACGCCCACACACACTTTTATGTTCTGAGATATTTCCAGTGGAGAATAAAAGCAGTCATGTTGGTAGGAAACTGGATCTGCCGACAAAAGTGATGACCAAAAATAGAAGACAGTTGACTGGAACTCAGAACACAATGACGGGACACAGATGAGGAGGGCTGAGGTCCCGAGGTTCATCAGAAACCCCTTCTAATACAGACCTCTTCGTCCATGCAGCTGCAGAGTTACAAAGGCAAATACCAAAAAAGTCTCTCAGTTGTCTATATAGACTCACTTGATGGTGTTAATACTTCAGACTTTGTTATGGAACTCAGAGAACGATGAACTCTCTTAGAATTCAGAGAATTCCATACCTTAATTCCATACATGTGTTTTCAGGTCCCTTAGACCAATTGGAGGAATGTGGGTTACAAGTTACAAGGTGAAGATCCACCCCCTTGGTTCTCCTGACTTGGAGAGGCCATAAACCTGACAATGACATCCATGTGCTGGTCCAGGAGTCCCTATCCGGGAGCCGTGTCAGGCTGGTATGCAGGAGGGGTTGTACTGTAGGCTACTGCCTGAGGAACAGAACAGTATGCCGTTATGGCTTTGGCTGTGTATGGTACATACTTAACATTGTAGAAGTCTGTTGTGTCTGCTATGGTGTGCTCATAAGTACAACCCCTTGAAATCATATATGGTTCCTTGTCCTTTATTTGTATTGCTCAGATACTCAAATCAGATACTCAAATGAAAAGGCATTCATTTCCATGTCCAGCTGTCTATAAATTGAAACACTAAAGTTAACCTTTTCTTTGATTTGATACAGACCAGTTTCAAATAGAATTTGAGGGAGTGCTGCCATCCAGTGGGCTGAATAGTGGTTGTTGTTTTTGCTCAAAGATGTATCAATGTCTATGGTTTTATTTTGTGAACTTGTAATGTGATTAACTTTATTTTGTCATACTTTAATGAGGGCATAGTTGCAAGAAAGAGATGGGAGTTACCATTTGTCTCTTATGCCCTCTAGATAAATAAGCTTTGCATAAGTGTTAATAGATACTGGTACCATGTACAATGAAATGCTTAGCTGTGTCCATGTGGCACATGGTCCTTATTCAAATAGATGAATATGGGTCAGCTCTAGAATACACAAAACTTACAAAGTCCAAACAAACTCCCGTTTGTGTTGAGACCAACTGTGAAGCAGTCACAATACTTTTTTTTGTCAATGTATTTAGTACCTTTGGTTGATATGTCCCACTGGATTTCAGGAGCATTTTTTGTAAATGTATGTATGCTTGATAACTGCACAAAAACATGGCTTGTTTGTAAAAGTATAAAATGATCAATCTTTATTTTTCTTTTACAATCTGCAGTATTTATAACCAAAATAACCAAATAATACAAAATATAAAATATTTTTTTTATTGTGCTAAAAGTTTAATAGCATAGGGTATAACTTGTACAGCATGATTATGTAACAGACATTCATGTTAGTCAACCATTAAAATTGGATTTGCTCAAACATTCATAATGAAATAATGATTAGTCAACTGTGTATAACACATTATACATGTTTCATGGAAATAATCAATAATAGTGTACTTGTTAATTACATAACATCGTAAGTGGTCTCAGTTCTTCTCCATCGTACATTGAGTGAATGCACCCTGTACTGTACAGGGACATACATTGGGCATAATGAAAAAATGGAAGCCTATGTAGAAAATTAACCATATATGTGTGTTTTGATTTTTGGGGGAGTACTTGATCAGTAACAGATGTAGAGACCATCCCAATAATATTTTGTGTGAGTGATATACATCACTTAATTAAACACATCTATGTAGTGCTATTGCATTTAACCCTCTTTTAATGTAAAAGTCTGAAGACACTGAGATCACAAAAATGGCACTTGTATGGTTGTTCGTCTGTAGGCTTCAATTGTCCACATACAGTAAGGTCAGGTGAGGATGTCGGCACTGTGGGTCGTGTCAGGCGCTGCAGATTCAGGCCGCAGTGTTGAAAGTTCCGTGGAAACCGTAGGGAATGTTCACCGGCACCTCAGCTCTCCCCAGTTCCTCAAATGTCTTTGCATCCAGAACCAGAAGAAACGTTCCCTTATCCTGGAGGGGGGGCAAACACATACTCTTTGTTTATCCCTGTCAACGCCATGTCTGTGAAGCACTACTGTGAGACTTAAGTACTGTGTTTGATAGAATCACTACCCACTCACTGACATGAGAAATTAGCCTTGTCTTTGTGTGAAGGTCAGGTTGTTTTTCTTACATTCCTCATTCTTCTCTCACTAAAGTCTACCCTTTGTTTCCACCTACTGTATGTCACCTGTCATTTGCTGTCCATCAGTGAGTCATGTATTGCATAGTATTGCTTGTCATGTGTTGCTCTGTATGTACAGAGTTGTCTTGAAACAACTGTGCTAGCCTCGTTCCATATGAGAACACTCCTGGGTCCAATTTCGTACAGTAGATCAGCCTGTGTCCACGTAGTTGTTAGCTAACTGGTACAGTAGTTAGCTAGCTAGCTGACCCATGACGTCTGACCCCTGTGTTATGTGGATGGTGTTTGTGTACATTGCATGTCTAGCCTACAATAGAGTGCCTAAGCGGAAGCAGGAAAAGCCATCCTATGGATGGGACCTTAATTTGGAAAAAATGTACGGTAGTCAACTGCGATAAACAAATAATTTCTTGATCCCGTTTGAATTGTGCAAACATCATGTGATGGTCAAGCCACAATTCAATAATGATCAAGAAATTATTTTCCTCACGCCGTTCACTACCATCCCATATTTTTTCAGATTTAAGGTCCCATGGCGGTTTTCTCTTCCTGTTTCCACCTAGGCACTCCACAATACAACGATGTCATGTTTTACCAAAGGAGAAGTGAAGAAGACGGTAGCTATCAGTGTCTTAAGCAGTTAGCTAACATTATGATTGTTCCTGTAGCTGTTTTGCTGCTAATGCGAGTTCGTCTCCGTTCCTGCCTGAGAAACAGAAGTTGAACCAATAGCATAAAAATAGCTACAGTTACGTTGTAACGTTAGCTAACTGGTTTTTAGCCACCGATAGCTACCATTAATATTATGGAAGCTGCTGTTGTGAGCTAACTGGCTATATCATGGTCTTATTGTGCAGCTTCCGCTATTAGCAGACAGCACTAAAGTTGACAAAACCACACTTGCACATCATTAGAATTCCATATGGGATTTATCATTCAACTAAACATGGAAACTGATTACTACCTGATATTTCAACCTGCTGCCATCAGTGATCGGGTTGTTTACATGATACTGGGCGCATCTGCTTGCTTGCATCCATGAATATCTGACGCAATGACGTTCCATGTAGTGTTCGAAAAACATTTAATCATTCCCTATGTAGTTCACTATACGAGTAACACTACATAGGGAATAGGGAGTGAGTGAACCATTTCGAACACATCTCTAGTCAGCTCCGTTAGCTAGCTTACTCGTCCTGATGCCATGTTCCATATGAGACACTCTGCTAGTTAGCTAGTTAGCTAGCCTACGGTATTAAACCTCTACTAGTCCCGATACATTGTTCCATATGAGTTAACAGATATAGACCCGACGTCAGTTACAGAGACAAATACTATAGATAGGCTATGTTCGTAATAATTAAATTACAACCAGATGGAGAACAAGGAGTTTGAGAACAAGGTAAGCTCATCTAATGTGCCCGATGAGGCTACAGCAATGGGTCAATGAGTAGTATTACTTCTCCCTCTATGGGCATGAGAGCGGTGGTGCGGAATGACGCAGACGGTGCGTTGAGATCCCGCGGGTCAGGTTACTATTCCCAGGTTCCCCCATCTGTACTAATAACCGGCCCAGCGACTATGGTTTAAAAATTGCCTTGTACAGCAGTCACTTTTATAGAAACGTTAATTAAAGTGCACTATCGCAGCAAAATTAAAATAAATAAAAACTAGAATAAAAGCTGTCTCCCATGAAAAGCGTGGCCTGGTCCCCAGCCTTGGTTTACCTCTGTTGGGGTGAGAACCACGGAGAGGATCACGCCATCGTCCTCCTCCACTGCCTCAGGGGACGGGACGAATACGGGCTCTGACGGGTAGAAGCCTTTCTGGTACCACATCTGAGGTCACACACACGCACGCGCACACACACACACACACGACACAAAAGGAAGTTGTCACTGACTCCTGTCCACCTGTCACATGAAGGCCAACTTCAATATTTGTTGTTGTTGTTTTTTAGAAAAGAGCTGACATACAATGACTGAAGCAGCATCTTCACTAAACGTATCAGTGTGCAGAACCAGCCTCAGCCACCTCCAGAGGCGAGTGCAGGCACCTTGACTGTCTTGTCCTCCAGGTCCATCTTGAGGAGCGAGTCCCCCACCACGTGTCTGAAACCACAGCCGTAGAAGAAGCGGTAGGGGCGGGCGTTACACCGGCCGTAGTTGATCTGAGGGAACTCCAGACCGCCGTACTCGTACAGATCGTCTCCATGGAGATCCTCGTGTTGGCAGAACACCTGATGGCACAGAGATGGCGGACGTGACGGGCCGCTTGTAGTTTGCAGTGTTCAAACATAAGCTACGGTGACCGCGAGCACGTTGATCACTCACATAGCCTTATTGCACAAATGGGTTGGCTGGAATTGGATGTAGTTCAGACCTGCGCAAAATTAATATGGGTCAGACCTGAAATGAGTAGCTGCTCATGCTGTTTTGTATTGTGAACAACTGTTGTGAGAGCAGTTCTATGCCAGGCCATGGCTCAGGAGTGTTTAGGTTCCGGTATATTTATCGCTGTATAGGACTGCATCTCCAACACTTCTTTTGTTCTTCTTTGTGTGATTGTTCTCTTATGCTCTTTTGTTTTCTTTTTTTTGTACTGGGCATATGGTGAAAAGACTACTAGAAGGAGAAAAGCATCACCGTATCAATTTCACAATGATCACACTTTTCCACCCTGCTGTACCTTCTCTTTGCTGGTTTTCACAGCAGTTGCCAGACTGGAGGGCCGCGTGTTGAGGTTCACATCTGTTGGTGTGTCGTCAGTCACATTGAGAGGCAGCACAAAACGCCGGGGGAACGCCCTGCACGAGCTGTTGTACACCTGAGGACGAGAGGGCATATATACTACAGTACTGTATAGTACTGTATTGTCTAATACAGTACTGTACATGCAGGTTAATGCATTCATGTATGTGCGGAAGGGAGTGTTGCAATGCATGGGAATGAGATTTAGTGTGTGAGATTAAGTGTGACATGTTTTCACGTGACAAATGTATATATATATATATGTGTGTGTGTGTGTGTCCTTGCATATTTGTTTGTGTTTATTTGTACTTTGTCTTTGCAAGCATGTTCATAGATGTACTAACTGCATGCAGACCTCATCCAGGGCCTCCCCTGACTTGCGCAGGTTCTGAATTAGGTAGTTATTGATGTTCTGGCCGTCATCCGAGCAGCACATGTCTAGCATCAGGAAGCCATCCTCCTCAAAGGCATTAATCTGATGGAACATGGCGAAGGCCTTGGTGTGGAACTTCACTGAGCTAACCTAGAGTATATAGGGAGAGAGCGTATGTTGATGTCAGAAGGAAATTGCATCATTAGAGCAGCAGTTCACAAGGACAAACAAATAATCACACAAGAACAAAGGTGAGATAAAGAACCCTGTCCCCAATATAAAAATAACTAGAAAAAACGCATAGCGGCTAAATGCGTCTGCCCAACAATGCCAGTTGCAGTTAACCTAACTAACCCTAACCCTGACTTAACTGCTAACCTAACCCTAACGCTAATGCTAGCTAGCTAGCTAACGCTAATGCTAACACTAATGCTAGCTAGCTAAATCTAGCATTAGTGTTAGTATGAGCGTTAGCTAGCTAGCATTAGCATTATCATTAGGATTAGCTTTAGCGAGCTAGCATTAGCGTTCAAAAGTGCCTTTTGTGATGTCACGGTGACCTTGACCTTTGACATTTGAATACCAAAATCGAATCCAATTAATCTAATTAAGTCCAACTGGACATTTGGCCAAATATGTACAAATTCTGTCAAGCCGTTCTTGAGATATCGTGTTCAGCAGGACAAAAACACCTTTTGTGAGGTCAGTGACCCTTGACCTTTGACCCCCACAATGTAATCAGTTAATCCTTGAGTCCAACTGGACATTTTACCAAAATATTAACAAATTCCGTTAAGCCTTTGAGATATTGTGTTCATCAGGCCAAAAACACATTTTGTGAGGTCACAGTGACCTTGAACTTTGACCTTTGATCCCCACGATCTAAGCAGTTCATCCTTGAGTGCCAGTGAACATTTGTACCAAAGGGGAAGAAATTTCATCAATGCGTTCCCGAGATATTGCATTAACAAACATCGGAAGGACGGCCGTACGGATGGACGGACGTACAGACAACCCGAAACCATAATGCCTCCGACCAGGCCATTGCCTGGTGGAGGCATAAAAATAACATGCAGAAGAACAGATCCCTCTTCAATCATGTCCCGGACTAGGACTAGGACTGAGCACTTGGTCTTGGTCCCTGGGCACCAATGACAAGGCTGCGCACTGCTCCCGGCTGCCCCAGGAGTAGGACAGCAGGGATGGGTCAAATGTAAGGAACGATTTCCACCGGCGACACCTGAAGAAAAGCATGTGTGTTTTGTGTGCTGTGTTTGCCGCTCACACGCGTTCTACAGGTACTGTGTGTGTCACTCGTGGTGAATAAAGAAAGAGTCCAAAGAGCCATAGCTCCCTCCAAGCTGACTGGTCCATAGTGTCAAGCCAGGCAGGGGATGCATTGAACAGTGATGCCGGTTGGCAGAAATTACCTTCGGTAGTGTTCACACCAGCACCGTGCCAGTTATCAAATGATTATTCAGGAATTTGGTTGCTACTAACTGATACTAACCTGCATTTATAAGATCCAAACAGATGACAACTCACCTTCCCTGTGCTTTTCTCAACAAGGTGGAATTCGGTCTCCAGTTTGGGGTCCCAGTAGATGCCCTCACTCAGAGCCTTCCCCCTCAGCCTACAGGTTACGATCTTCAGTAGGTCCATCTTTATTGGCTGCTCAATAAACACCACATAGTTCTGCGACATGGCTGCAAGAGGAAGGACAGAACACAATCATACACACGGCCATGGTCCCTCAATGCTGAAATGGTGAGGGCTGCAGGGTCTCCGTGAAGGAGGATATTTTAAGGTCCTTGGTTTACCAAAGCTGTGGTAGTAGGAGGGATGAGACTTGTCTGAAGGAGCGATAGAACACAGCACTTTGGCCCCCTGGAGTGTGTCTTTGGCGTCTGTCTTCTCAGGGGGGACACAGATGATGTTGTACAGGGCACCTAGAACGACAGAAACGCTGTTAACCACTCCCCCACATGTTACATTATATCACAGACATCCATAGCAAATCATGTCTGTTTATTTTGAAACTATTATAAAAAATGATGAAGAATAGAATATAAAGATGTTTCCATGGGAATCCATATATATCTTGTGTGTTTGTGTGTTCATAAGTGAACATCCATTGGTGGTATGCGGTTGTCATGACACTATAATGTTTGAGAAAGTGAAATTCATCTCCACTGCAGCAAAGACAAATGAGAAACAATTTGAAGTCTTAAAGCCTTTCTGTCATAATTTATAGTCTTAAAGCCTTATATTGCAGCGAGTGGTCATGTCTCTAACTAAAAACATTTCAGGGAACGCCTTGAGGTTCAGTGACAAACTTTCTGTTTGACCTTTGCTGCCGTATGAGTTTCCCATGTTGTATACTGTCCCATCGGGGTCGTAGTGAGGGTGGGCAGTCGCCCCGTTCACAGCGATGAACTTGCTCCAGTCCACCTAGAGAGAATGGTACAGTTTCAGATACACTCTACAGTAACGCCTGCTGAGGAGAGGCCCACCAATTTATATGTAACTTGGTTAGGAGACCTGGAGGATTGCAGGGTGGATAAAAAGAACAAAATAAAAAGAACAAATTGACAAAATGACAAGAACAAAACATATTTGTACAATATTAGGCAGCATTATATGTGTCACTTTTGATGATACAGTACCTTTTCCATGGACTCTAGGCTATCTGGGTCCACTCTGTGAATAAAGTTGGTTTCAGTGCTGACATAGTAGTCACCCTTGTACTTGACAAAGTTGACATTTGCGTTGTCCGTTGGCTCTGCAAAAGAAACGTTAATGCTATATTTCCATTTTATAAAAAATTAATTAGTGTGTGGTGATATTGAGGTACCTCTACCCAAGTTAGAATAAAACACAAGTGTTTTTCCATATCCCATATGATTCCCATTAATTAAATGGATTGTTGTGGACTTTTACTTTGTGCAGAATTTGTTTTTTGGGCTATTCTTTAGACCTACCCCAATCTCTGAGAAAGAGCCAAATTAGGCCAGTCCGAATAGCTACCTATACAAATACTGAAATATAGTACTGTAAACATTGCTTTAGTTCAGGCTGAATTTGTTTCTTTTTGTGGTGATAGGAAAAGAGAACTCCTTTACTTTTCTCTCATTTAGACTTGAGTAGGTCTAAAGACCTCAGTCAGATCCCTTTGTTTTCTCTGGAATCTGACGACTGTGGCTCCACTGTGGAAACGAGAGTGGAATCAGCATGACCCGGCTGTTCCTCACATCAACCATACTGACCCTGCTGACACATTATCCACTTAACCCAGCCTCGGGTTTGTCATTTGGAGCAGCCTGAGGTTTTAAAGGTTCAGCTCAAAGTGGAACTCTTGGGATTCAGCCACATACCAGATAGAGTGAAAGCTAGAATCAAATCAATGTACTATACAGTCTCATGACAACTATATAGAACGTAGGGCGGTAATCTCTAGAACATTCTCCCAGTTGGGAACCCTTCTGAGAACAAATTTAGGAAAAACAGGTAATCCGACCTAATGCCAGTATGATGCATTGGCTTGTTTACACCAACCTCTACCCATCCACCAGCCCCCCAGCCCCGCCCTCCCCCCAGTGACTCACGGATCATCTTGAAGCGAGAGAGAAATCGCTGGAATAAGTTTTTACACGGGTCGGGCATGGCCAGGGTACCAAACTCTGACATCATGATGCGGTCCTTCTCACTGTTCTTCTTGAAGGCATCGCTTTGCAAGAAACGGCTTTTGTAGGTCACCTGACCATCCTTGATCTTGAACTGGTGCAGCAGGGCCATCCCATCAAACCAGTGATTGTAGCTGTGGTAGAGAGGGTACAAGGAAACGGATTCATGCTACACATTTCATTGTACATGGCACCCGTTTCTGTACATATGACAAAGAAAAACACAATTTGTTTTTTTTCTTAATTGCACAGTGCTGCCGCAGGCATCACATTTCCCTGTTTGATCATTTTTCCTTATAAATTTGTATTAATAAGATGACTCACTGTTGGTTTCCAAACTCAAACTTCCCAGGGCCGTTCCTGAGGAGGCTGCCCTGGATCCAGGAAGGAATGGTTCCACGCACCTCTGTGGTGATTGGATCAGGGGTCTCATCCACAGAGCGCACCAGGGGGGCAATGGTCTGAAGGCCCTTAGCCTCTGGGAGGCAGCTGGGTTTCTTGGGATTGGCTCCATCAGAGGGCTTAGTGGCATCTGTAGAAATAATCCCATTACAATCAACAATGCATTTTAAATGTAATCATTAGCTTTTAAAAGTTTGCTCAAATGTAATTATATATAATTTTAATTATAAGTATAATTAAATTACTAATAATTACCCTATTAGCTTAAGTCATGATTTACATAATTATGTGAGCTAAACAAACCAACTTTGACAGACAAATTTACCCTAAAACACTGCACCTTTCCATAAGCAGTTCCTACCCTCGAGCCATTTGTTGTCACTGTTTTTTCATTTTTAAAAACTCAACCATTTCTCATACGAGGTAGGGAGGCCCAGATGTAGATTTGCCAGTTACATGTGTGTATTTCTCACCACAGATTCTACTGATTGAAATGTAAATTACACATAGCTCTACTTGGGCGGGGAAAGTCAAATGTTCAGGAATGTTCTGCTTGCATGGGCCCCCCTGAGGATGGGGCCCCCTGAATGATCCCCTCTTTCCATGATGCCCTTGCTCAAGAGTCAAGAGTATTCCAGCGGCACATAGCACAGTGTACAGGAGAAGCCAAAGCCTGACATCAAATACAGCTGGAGATGAAGTGAAAGTGGCTGGTCACCAGCTGGCTTTCTATCAACACCAGTTCCTCTTGAATAAACAGTTTGCAGGTCAGTTGCAAAACTGGCGGGGGGGGACGGGGGACGGGGACTTCTATAATCTATAGTAGCCTATATCTGTTGCAGTTGCAACACATTATAGCCCATGAGTCAGGCCACATATGGGTATCAAATGGGTGGGCAAATTCTAGTTGCCATTTTCTTATTCCTGTATACAGAATATCCACCTTATTTATTGGTATAATAACTTTGGCAGAGGAGTAGCTTAACAATATAATGCATTCACTATTTTCACCATAAATGCCATACGCGTATAGTTGGCATTCTCTGATGTTGCAAATTTTCCTCATTTGGGTGCCATACTGATGATTGAGACAACATTTGCAGTGTTGGCAGCTCCAAGCGGTGGCTGGGGGGACACGGCCTCCCTGATAACATCACTGGCCCACCCTCGCAAGTCAAGTCACATATGCATAATATGCTTTTGAGTGTACATAAAATGCTTCCATCTGATATTTTACATTAGGTACTATTCTCTTAAATCAATAATGTATATTTCATAATAGTTCATGTGATAGAAAATAACAAATGCATAGTCAGACACTTTTGAGTGTCTGTCACCGCATCACACTCCAACCCCTGCTGCTGCCCAGTGTGAGATGATAGTCTACCTCATGGGCTGAAAAAAACAGGGCTCCAGGCTGGATTTAGGAGAAGGGGGAGAACACATCAGCTCCAGGCTGGATCGAGGGCCAGGTATAGAACCAGGGCCCTGGGGCTAAATCGGGGAGGAGGGGACCATGCCTGCAGGCTGGATGGAGGAGAAGGGAGATATCGGCACCCTGAGTCGTCACGAAGCCCCATAATACCGAAAATGCACTGTACGGTGTCCACATTCAACGCATGATAACTAGCACAGGGACCGTTCGAAATGGGAGGGGGTCACTGGAGGAAAACATGGGAGGGTCGAACGTTTTAAATTTTAGTTCGAGGGAGGGTTACTGTTTTGTTGCTGTTGTTGTTTTTAGTCCTGGGGAGGGTCACGCAAATTTGAATCGATCAGAATATAAAATTGTTTCTTCGGCTTTTTCGGAATTCAGAAAGCTATTTTGTATGACCCGGTGTATCTAGCTGCCCTATCAGTGCGCTCTGCTGGTGATGACGCGGTAGAGGTAGAGCAACTCGGAACGGTGTCGATGACTCGATTTTAACTTTACGTTCAAGTTGTTTTCTTCTAAACACCAAATTGAATATTGCCTATTTGGTGGGGAAGGGGCAATCTTTTTTCCAATCACTCGGTGAGGGCCAAATAAAAATGTAGCCTATTTCTGTCAGAAGGTGATGCATTTTTATTCCCGAGCACTCCAGCGACCTACAGTGACCCCCTCCCATTAAGCTACCAGTCTGCAATGGTTATCATGCCAAACTACGAACTAGAGATGTCTAGCAAGTCAAAACAACACAACTATAATTTGCCCACCCAAATACCCATAGTTCAATGTTTCCGTTTTGTCTCATAACAAGTGTTCTGATTTTTCACGTCTTGGGAAACGTTCACAGCAAGAAAAACTAGAACAAGATGTAGCACCACAGAAAAACAGAGAGAAACAGCTTACCTGAGCTCTCAGGATTCACGGGTGACATGATTTAAACACTAGCAAATGCAATACAATCGATGTCGTATGTAAGCAATTCCCTGCTGCTGTTAGCTGCAGCTCTTCCCTGCAGACTAGGAGCGCTACGTAGCTACGTGTACACTGAACTCTCTTCAACAGGGAAGCGCGTGCTTTATGGTGGCGGGGGGGGGGGGGGGGGGGGGGCGCGCCTCTATAACTTACATAATACGTTTTTTTTCAGAATCAGAATTGTTTTATAGTTTTTCAAACGTCATAGGAATTTGCTTTTGGTCGTGGTGCTGCATAACATGGAGACAACGTTGGACAGGGTGCAGGGACGAGACAGGATAGTGCAAAGACAGGACAGTGCAAAGACCAAGTAGCCTACAAAATGCTAATGCAAAAAGGATAAGCTAAGAAAAGGAACAATATAGGCTATACAAAAAGTAGTGCAGTCAGTGTATATTCAGTGAGTGAGCAGAGTGTAATGTGTACAGTACCTATGTGATTGTGTACAGTATTATTGTGTGTGAGGCGTGATATGAGTGCGGTGCATCAAGCCTACAGTACATTCAGTGGTCATGTAAGTGTGTCTCAACGGTGGCGGGGTTCGTGGAAGAAGCTGCCTCTGTGGCGTGTGGTCGTGGTCGTGGTGCTGATGGACCGCAGCCTCCAGCCTGAGGGGAGTGGCACGAAGAGATTAAAGGAGAATGTTCGTTTTTGACAACCTGGACCTTATTTACGGCATATTATAAGACGTGTGACTCACCGAGATAACTTTGGTGTAATTCGGAGGCCTGTAGAAGAAATTTAAAATCCAGCACGAGCCAAGTATCCATGTAATGGCGGTGAACGGGGCACTGAGAATGCAGCTTCTAAAAAAAAATCTATTTTCTGCCGCGAAACGGTTG
This sequence comes from Borostomias antarcticus, assembly GCF_949987555.1. Lineage (NCBI taxonomy): Eukaryota > Metazoa > Chordata > Actinopteri > Stomiiformes > Stomiidae > Borostomias > Borostomias antarcticus. The sequence continues at coordinate 13,497,432 of NC_140248.1, forward strand.
TTTTCATCAATCTGTCTTTATGAATCGCTAGTTGTGCTTATAGAGCGAGGGCTTGTTGAGGTTTTTCACATGCCTCTGTAATATGATCTTTAGAAACGTCTTTAGAAATGAAATAGCTTCCCCACTTGCTCCAGCAAGCATGCGCACAGCGCGCAGACTGGCTATTCTCCGTCTGTAGGCTACACTCGCGGCTCACATTCTGATCTCTACGCTACATCGGTGTCCATCATATTCTAAGTCATCTTCTATATCATCAAAATCTGATAAATATTCAGCCATATTGCACACAATATTCCAAGCACCGACAAGCCGATCGTAGAGTAGAGAATGTGAGCCGCGAGTGTAGCCTACAGACGGAGAATAGGATGACACGTTTGGCCCTGTCCTTGGCAGTAGCGGCGGAGTACAAGATGCAGGGCTGGATTAACATGATGTAGGGCCCAGGGCTTTGACCAGGTTAAGGCCCCCCCCCAACCCCACTACCCCCCACCCCACCACCGCCAACATGCAATTTCATTAACATGGTAGTAAAGCGCAAGCATGTCTGTCATGTCTACAATATACACCACACACACACAGACATGTCACAGGTACGTTGATGTATTGAGTATTGTGTGGTCCAGATCAGATACAAGATTTGTCAGGAGGGATATGATCACGCACAATAAGAAGGAACCCACGTGGAGGTAAGCTGTAATTTCAGGTAGCCTAAATGAAAGATGTGTAGGCTAATTGGGGAAGGAAAGCACAGCGCAGGCAACAACTAGGCCTACCCTCACAATGCACACACTCAAGATAACACCACTGCATCACATAGTACACAAATACACATTCTGTGCTTGACCACATAACACACCTATCGTACATGTCATCAATACACATTCACATCAAGAGCAGTTGGTGAGAGGAGAAGAGCCTACTCTCACAGTCACAACGCACAAACACCACTGTAAACAGCTCTCAACACTGCAACTGTGCTACATATTTTGTAACACTCAATAACACCACTGCATCACATAGAACTGAAATACTTATACCTATAACACAACTATGTCACATCATCAATAGACATTCACATTAAGAGCAGTTGGTGGAAAAGAGAGGAGATCAGAGCAGGACCAAAGCAGTGATTATTTAAAAACAGCTTAGCTGACATGCTTAGATGCTCTTCCTTCTTGATTTTCGTGCTGTCTGCGATGACGTCATTGAACTCCAGTTCCCTCAACAAGTCACTTTCGAGAGACATGCGAGTCAAATGGCAGTCTATTTTCTCCCATGGTGGATCTCACTTTGTTCTTGATCATTTTGAGTTTAGAAAATGAACGCTCCAGAGGCGTTGCTCACAGGCAAAGTTAGATAGATTCTTAAAGCAATGTCAACATTTGGGAAAATGTGTAATATTATTTTTCCTTATCTGCTGCAAGTGTTCCCTTACATATTGTTTTGGCTCATTTTTTATAAATTCCTTAAAATGGACGATTTCCTCGGCAAAGTAATCTTGCAGGTCATCTCGGTACTTAATTTGTAGGCTGATTGCTTTAGAACAAATTTGGTTTTCTGGGAGGCGTTGGATATTGTTGAGAAATCCAAAACGCTGATCAATTTCCTGTTATGCTTGATATCTTCTGTCTAATTCTGCTACAAGTCTATCTACTATTACTGTGTACACATTCACGGAAAACGTTTCTTTTGCAGACATATTTTGTTGACCATCAGGCCCCGGCGGTTCATCAGCCTGCCTTGTGCAGCGCCGCTCGGCAACATAGTCTCTAAGCGATTTGACTAAGCTCATAGCAGCTGACAGGTCCAGAGCAACTTCCTGAAGATGTGTGCTTACATTTTGAGAACTCGCATATGAGTGCAGTCTCCAACCGCTTCATTATCTGACAGAGTGCAGAAGCCTCGTTGCGCACTGACAGGTTTTGACTATCGTCTTCACTTATGCTTTGGAGTGACTGGAGGACATTTTCGTTTCGCAATCTAACGGTACCTAGTCTAGCTAGGTAACGTTAGCAACCAGGATCTGCTTGGCAATTTATCAAATCATTATAGTACTAACACCCATTACACTACACAAATCCTAATTTTCTTTACATAGCCTATATAGCTAATTTACTTTATAAATTACCAAGACCTGGCAGCTGTGGGTCCGAGGGTATTGCTGAACCTTCTCCTGTTTGCTGCTGCTGAGGTGGGGTAGGATCGCTGGCTTTTGTGAAAGACCCCATTAATTTGGGGATCTTTGTAAGAAGTGCAGCTTCTCTAGCTTCCTTTTCTTTGACTTTTTTACATTTTTGATTGTGACTTAGTGACATGGCTGATTGTAGATAGATACAGAGAGTAGAAATATTGCCTTTAATTGTGTACAAACTCGTCAACCACATTTCGGCCAGCCTAAAATTTAATTGGGAGAAACAAATCAAGCCAAAACAATTTAGTGATTTTTATTGGACCCCCCTTGCCGCTTGCGCAAGACCCATCGATGGGCCCCCCTGGAGCTCTGGGCCCAGGGCTTCAGCCCCGTGAGCCCGTGCATTAATCAGGCCTTGACCAGATGGTGATGGAAGCAGGGCTGCCAAGTCTAGACACACGCATTTCAGCCTATTCTCACGCTCACACGCCACACTTCACAATTCTCACGTGGAGAAATGACCAACTCCTAAATACTAGCAGTTCAATGTTCATTATAGTATTGTACAGTATATATGTATATTAAATAAAAAATGTACTCAAAAGTCATAAAAGATTTGTTTGTTGTTGTGATTTTTATTTGACAGAGGTGAGGTTTAAGTGAGGGAGACAAAGTGATAAACATGACAAAAGAAGTTTCACATAGGCAGTATGGTCTTTAGGGTTAAACATGCAACCCTTATCCAAAGACAAATAAAATGGATCACTATATAATAGTATACACACCTAATGTGACAGGGAGGCTTAAGGTAATTGCCCATGTTGTTCATGTAACTGCAATTAGCCTAAGGCTTACTCTGAAACAAGGCTGACATACAAAACACTTGTTTACACTTGTCTAGTTGACATTCATTCAAATGTTACTGCATAGTTATGTAGTTACATTATAATGTCAACTGCAGGTAAAGTGTCAGGATTCAGATACGACAAAGACGGTTTCATGCCCTGAGACCAAAAGAGGGCAGGTGGAGTAGGCTGGTGTTTTATTGTGAAATTCTATTGTTTCATTGTGAAATTCTATTGTTTCATTGTGAAATTCTATTGTTTTTAATGAATTTAGAAATTCAAAGCGTGTACATTGTTATATTTTGGCTAATGTGCTTGTTTGTGCTGTACAGTAGGTGAGACTGAGAAAGCTTTGTCCGCCTGCCGCCTGAAATAGATTCAGCATTTCATATTTTATGGAAAGACTTAAAATGAGACGGATGCTCTAAAATTATTAGCATTTTGCTTCAGCTGCTATATCTGAACCCGGCATTGTTTAATCTGGTTAGGCTATATTTGGTCCAAATGAGCTTTCAGTTATGATCAATCATCCTTCAATCAGTCTATAGTCCCCACAGCATAGCCACTGCTTTACAGATGCCCACGTCGTGGTAGTTGAAGTAGCACAGACCAGCAAAGGTCACCATTGATGTGGCAGACAGAGCAGCATTGGCCAGCTTGATCTTCAGGTCACCGTGAACATAGTCCGTCAGGACCTGGCCAATACCCCTGTGGAACACAGAGCATATCATATGGAAAAATATGATGTTAATTGAACCAAACCCTTTGCATCTTTTGAGACGTATACAGTGGAACACATTCAGACTGCTACTACCTATAACCCGATGGCAACATATATCCTCTGTTCAATCTTCTTCTAACACAAAGACTGAGTAGAGCCGACCTACCAGTGGCCGTGGAGAGTGACAGCTGCTGCCAGAGAGTAATCCAGCACTGGGCCAGGGTACATGTAGGCCGCAGGTGCTATGCCCAACAGAATGATGCTCAGAACTCTTTCACCAGTCCAGTGCATGGATGCAACCTTGGAGCCTGGTGCAGCTATAAAGTAGATAGATATCAGAGCCTAGATATTAGGTAAGGGAAGGTTGTAGTCTGTTTCTCTGTCTCTCTCTCTCTCTGCCTGCCTGCCTGTCTCTCTCTCTCTCTTTCACACACACACACACACACACACACACAAACACACACACACACACACACACACACACACACACACACACACACTTTCTCTCCAAATCAATCCAAACCAATACACAGAGCCACTAGCCACTTTTTACCTGAGTGAGAAAGGGCAGCGTGCGTTTGCACTGTTGCCAGCCTTAAAGGATCTCCATCCCGGCCCTTCCTGTGGGCAAATAGTCCTCTGGACAGGACGGAGCTGTTCAGACAGAGAGCTGCGGAGGACAAGTTAATTGACTTAAACAGTCCAGCATAAGACAAAGGCCTATCACACACGCTATCTATCAATGATAATATGAAAATAATTTAAGTCTACTTTTTTCAAATAAAAAATAAATGTTCTCTCGTTGGAACATTACAGTTGCACATTCTGAGATCAAAACGCTAGCTACATATCGACATATGAGTTAGCCAACGTTATACCAACTGTTTTTCATAAGCTTGGGTACAAGTACTGTGGCAAAATAAGTAAAATGGAGTAATTGTGTGAGGTGAAATAGCCTGAGTTACAAACGATACAAGCAAACTAACGTTAAGTTAACGTCACGCCGGCTTCCCTAGCTACTCGAGTTAGCTGACACTGGCTATAGACGGAATAGCCATATAGCTAGCTAACATAATAGATAATAATACTACTAATACTAAGTTTGAAATTGGCACGCTCAATTTCAAACTTACGTTTGATGCTTTGACAGAGATTGTTCATCCTCAATAAACAAGCCATGATGGTACAGTAACGTTAGCTAGCTTCAGCAAGGTCGTATTTTAGACAGCGAATTCGTTAGCACTAGCCTAGTACTAGCACTGTAGCAGCTGACTGAGGCCCCGTTCCAATTCAGTAAAATGCCATCCTCCTCGAGTCCTTTCTTCCTTCCTTGGATAAATCGCCGATCTGTCTTTCAGATTCCACCCTCCCTGACGCACAACTATGAAGATATTTTCTCTTTTCCTAACTCCTTGATTTTCATCCGTCCAATCATGTCAAATCAAAGTTTGCTTTCAGACAGAAATGCAGATCGCCTTTTACTACCATCTAGGGTAGGCCTATTGGCGAGGCCCTATAGCCTATGGTAAAATCAATAATACTCGGATATTTTTCAAGCCAAGTGAATCTTTGTAGGTTAATCTACTTTTACGGGCAAGAGGTCACCAAACTATCTTTGTTGTAGCCCATTTTGATGGATTATAAAATGTTGTGTTTTTGTGCGTGGCTGTAAGCCAGCCAGCGCACCAATGATAGCAATTGTCCGGTTGTCACTCCCTCCTTCCTTCCCTGGCTTCCCCCGTCGTGTTGTTGACCTGCAGTTCTATGTTGCTACCACAAGAGGCAGTGGTCCCAGAACCTGCAGTTCTATGTTGCTACCACAAGAGGCAGTGGTCCCAGAACCTGCAGTTCTATGTTGCTACCACAAGAGGCAATGGTCCCAGAACATCAAAACAAAAACACTATGACACCGCACATTTTCCAGATCCTCGGTGGTCTAGTTCTACATCGTGGAGCTCCGCCCCATAGGGGGTGCTAGCACTCCTATTGGTAACCCGTGTTGGCATGCCTACAACCAATCTGAAGATAAAAATGTACTCCTTATCACCTTAACCAATCACAAACCCCCCCACCTTACTATAAAGGTGGCTACACCCCAGCAATCTCCTCTCCCGTTTTCAGATGAGCTATCAAGCACCTGAAGACCTTATGAAGATGAAGAGAAGTACTAAGAGAAGAGAAGAACGGCGGTGGTGACCTACCTCCGAGGGACTCCGGCGCCGCTGGATCCCCGATGGACGTCCCCGCCCCTCCTCTCCTGGAAGATACTCCGCGGGTCGAAGACTGCGGCTGTGGTTCCCTGGACCCGGATGACCGCCACGACCGGTGTGTGGCGTGCCTGAGGAAGAGCCACGCTGAAGAGGGAGTTTTTCCCAACCCGCTGTGCTCCCAATGAGTGCTGCTGCCTTCTGAATTCAGGCGTGCCCACCTCGACTTCTGGCGCGCACGGAGCACCGTCCCCAGTCCTCTCCCCTCCGACGAGTCCGAGTCTGCCAACGACGACTCTGGGGATGGTAGCGACTTGGAGGACAGTGGGGAGTTGCCTGCCACTCATGGCGCCTCCCCATGTACGGGCTCTTCTGAGTCTAGTTCCGAGCCCTCCAGACGATGAGCCACGGGATGCCGGTGGGGCCAAGCCGCTCGTAATGCACCAATCAACCAATATGTCGGCAGCGTCCTAATTTGCACCGCTGTTTGAGTAGTCTGCCTCATATGAGCTCCTTTACAATACAAGGGGTACCGCTACACAGGCTGTGTCGGCGGCCTCCTCATGTGCTTACATTGACGCGGCCCCACTGTCTACAGACATGGAAGTTTCTTTTCACAGCAGCTCTCGGGCTGCTTCCCGCCTTACGTCTCCATGCTTAGGAGAATGTTTACACTGTTCTGACATTGGTCTTGCCCCCACTTCAAGTAAGTCGGTGTGTGATGACAGTGTCTGCGGTTTGCCTCCCTTTCATGTGCGGCCCACCTTGGACTGCTGCAGCCCCCACTGGCGGGGGAGTGCCAGCGGTGGCGTTCGGGGCCGTTCTGGAGTACTATGGGGCTCCGCTCCACTCGTAGAACTGGGGTTACGATTCGTAACCTTCATTCTACATCATGGAGCTCCGCCCCATAGGGGGCGCTAGCGCTCCTATTAGTGACAGGCGGAGCTCCAGCGATGCCCACAATGTACATAGACCCGGCCAACATACATCAGCCCACTGGAGGCTAGAGGCCAGAGCTTCTTGTCTTTGAAATCGAGAGTTTAACATGTCTTTGAAATCGAGAGTTTAACATGTTTTTGAATTATTTTTCAAGGTGCCCACCCACATCCATTGTATGACCAAAACGGTGGTAGAGCAATTATCAGACTTTCTCAAAAGTGCTAGTTTTGTCAATGTTTTGATCTGAAACATTGTATATGATCATAAGTAACCTTAAAACAGGGCTAAACATGCATTTTCACTTTACTACTCCTTTAAGACAGATTTTAAGTCTACAATGGTTAAATCGTCTATTCTTTAGTCACAAAGCCATTCCACCATCAATATAAATATAGCCTAATTCCCCTGTTAGAACTCTCACGAGTGTCGTCTGCACCACCGCCGCCTAATGCATGCAGTAGCCTACTTTAAAAAAAAGAAGAAAAAAAAGGCACCCACGGTGCCCCTGGGATACTGGTGCGCCCCTTTACCGACAGTCTTCCTATGCCTATATTGTATACCAACGAGTGTAATATCCCTTTAAAACCTTAACAAAACCCAAAGAAATGCCCGAGTAATCGAAAGTGAAAGTTAAAGATACATTTTCCTGGTCATCATCAACCTCGTAGCTACTGTTAATTTCATCAACAGGTTAGTGTTTAGATAAACCCTATAGCCTTCTTTAATTGTGTATGATGCCTAGGGGTATATAGGCCTAGCCTAGGATCAGAAAATGTAGGCTATTTTAATTATGGGCCAGTTAAGATCAAATAGCCCGAGGCTACTCAATATAGCCATCGGAGTATAATTTCGTTTCCGAGAAATAGGCCGTATGTGTTTCTCAAATGGGGGCTGTTGTTCATTATTGAACATTATGAACTGTTGTTCATCTTCAACAGACATCGGCTCGTTTGCAGTTTCTTGAGATGGACATCGATTTCTCTGGTTGGAAAGCGATCGAGGAAAAGAGGCCTCTGCGTGCCGGTGAAGAGCCGACAGCGGAGCGCACCTACACCATGTATCACGGTACGCACCTGATACATGCCAAGAGCATAATCTCACACGGGTTTCGACAATCCGTGGGCGGGCTGCTGGGAGCTGGTGTCTATGTGAGTCGCAATAAAAACAAGGCCAAGTGCTACCCGCAGACTACTGACAAGAAGGATTCAGTGGTGTTCAAGTTAAGGGTGAGGGTGGGCAAGGTCAAGAAAATTGACTGTGATAACCATCCACTTCAAAAAACATGGCACCAAGCGGGCTTTGACTCTGCCTGGGTGCCTCCTAAATGCGGGATGACTTCTATCAAGTCTGGCCGTGAGGAGGACTGCGTATGGGATCCCTCCCGGATTGAAATTGTGGATGTGGCCTGCTGCATGGACGCAGGTACCCGTCAGGCGCTCCGACAGCTAATAGGCACCAAGAGAACCAACACGAGCGCAAATGTCGAATGCATTTGCCGAAATGCCACTTTCATGCTGTCTCACCCTCTCCAAAACTGCTGGGCTTGCAATGAGCGAATTTGTCCTTTTCAGAAAAAGCATGTGTGTTGTCCAGGATGAACCAAGGGTTTTGCACTGATACAGTTACGGTATACAGTACATTCAATCAGTTATAGGAATTGTTTGTGATAGTCACTACTGTACTTTTGAGGTAAGAAATAAAAACTTCTGTAAAAAATGTACAGTACACTTGCCTACTGCATGTCACAGTAGTTATTTTTAATCAATCTGGTATGCCAGTAGCCTGGGGAATATTTGAACGATCAATTGTTTTAAGAAAAAATATAAATTATTTTAAAAATGGTCAGTCCACTACATGACTTGGCAGCCTATTGCAGAGCAGCTGTTCCTGCCACATGTTCATCTGAGAGGAGGATTCGTGTGAAGGTCATAGCTGTTAATTAATGAAACTCATACAGCTGTGGTGGCATCTGAACCATAGGAAAAGCCCAGGGGGGAAACCCAGTAAACAGAGATAACGCAACATACGTTATCAGAGCTGGTCCCTTTGCACTGCCTTTCCTAAAACTCTCCACCATTATTACAAAAGTACCATTTTCTGGACCATTATGATAACTATAATGGCATGGGTCTGTCATGGTCTAGAGTAGAGTTTCTCACATTGAACAGTAATGTTGACATGAGTAGATGTGTTAGTGTTACAGTAGATACTTCTTTGTAGCTTAGTAGAACAGCTTGATCTGGCAAGCTCAGCTTCTTTCCACACATTCATTAAAACATCATAGTTGAGATGATGGATTTGATAAAACTGTATTCCAATCCAGTTTCCAGTTGTTGTAAAACATGGGTCCATTGGTAAAGATAGAGACACAGTGCCCCCCCCAAAAAAACAACAAAACAACAACAGTAAAAAGGCAAGAAAACCGAAAACCCGAAGATAATTAAAGATATATTATTTACAGACTCAGATGAGTAACAATATGCCTTGCATTCACAAGCCACTGTGTATAAGGGGAATCTCACCATTTAAAAAAAGACAACATACACATAAAATCATGCTACAAAAATGGATTGCAAAAGTTAAATGTGCCATAGGTTGGGACTCTTTCTTTGTCACAGTGTAGTGGTCACAGTCTGCACATAGATGAGGATTGGCATGTCTCTGGCCTGAGCCTAATGGGTTGATGCTTTCAGTGTCCCGTGTCCAGATCCCTCATGTAGTCCTGTAGAGCCTGAAGCCTGGCGTCAATCTCAGACAGGTCAGCCCCTCCATCCATGGAGCTCTCTGGAGAGAGGAGAACACCACAAACTGGTACCAGGTCTCATTCAAAGCCTCCTTCACAGGATTTTTCAGCTCACAAGTTATTCTCTTTAGGTGATCAGGTCATTTAGACTATTTTATCCAAAGTGATGTGCAATGTTTTGAGCTAGTGTTTTGAGTTAGTACCTGGTACTGTGCTCAATGGCACAACAGTAGGCAATGATTCACCTTCCGGTCACTAGTCGGATGCTCTAACCACTGGGCTACTATTCTGAGTACCCAGAAGCTCTCTCAACTTCTGGGAACAAGCTATTATGTTCATGGATACCAATGAGAATCCTATCGGACCTTTCAAGTATCGCTAACGAGTCTTGCACTCCAGTGAGCTGCCAGTAGCATATCTGGCACACAAGGTGCGATTTTACTTGGACTTTCTTCCACATTAAAGTCGCACAGAAATTAAAAAAGCATTCTGTCCCATTTTGGTTCAGATAATTGGTCATAGTGTTCACCTATTCAATGATGTATGGCCAAAAAATTTACAAAATTCTACTTTTGTTGTAATCTTATATCAAAGTATATAATTTCTTACTTCCTGGAAAACGGTAGGTCACGTGCAATTACGACACCAGGTACCTTAGATTTTAGGCCAATAATCTCATGACATCCACCCTGTCAATCAAAACGTCAACTACTCTGCAGCCTCAAGTGTTGAATATCCCCGCCCGCTCGATAACGTTCCAATGAAATTCATGTAAACATATGTCCCGCCCTTGCAGCCCATTTCAGGCGGAAATACGTCAAAGTACGGAAGCAAGATGTTCTCCAACGTCCCTTTCGGTGTATCTTTAACTCTCACTTCACTGGGGTTTTTATTACACAAACGATAAAAATTTTGTTAAATTAGTTTTTCATTTAGTCCCGTCCCGACTATACGCTCCCGATGTAATAATGACAATGTACAAAATAATGTTCAAATGCAGCTGGATTTGTGCCAGTGCTTTTAATTGGATAGCAGCTGGTTACCTTTTTCGGACTTCCTGTATGTTGGAGTGCTGCATAGGGGCTTCCTAGGCTGTCTTCCTCTGGGCTACAAAAAGAAACCAGTCATTAAACATTGCCATGGGAAAGGTTATAAACTGGGGTTATAACACCTTTAACACCTCACTTACCACTGTAGGGCCATTGTAAGTCTGCTTCCTCCCCCTGAACACATAAAACAATAATTGATGATTGAGACAAAGCAATAGAACATGGAACATAATGATATATTTACACACATGCAAAGATATCATGAATTTGTTCACCTGGATGTCAAGGGCTGCGCCAACTCATCCATGTCAACCAATGAGTTTTCAGAAGATTGTCTGCTCCTCCTACTCTCCACAGACAAGCTCCTCCCTCTTCCTGTACTGCCAGCCCTGGTCAACTGGGGATAAGCCTCTCTGGAGCGAGACCGCCCCCTTTCCAGAACAGGCGATGCCAACATATCCCGCCGGACCTTTCTCTGACTGTAGGAAAGAGACCAGCAGCTAATCACAAACAGCAAGAACAAAACACATATGTCTCTTAAAGCACAGCTTGCAGAAAGTGAGCCAGGTAGAAAAATAAACAAACAAACAATTAAATAAATAAAAATGACTCACTTTTTGAGCTCTGCTTCCCTCTGTCTGCGTTGTCTGTCCTGTATATATGCGGTGGGGTCAAAACGTGGTCCCCTTGACCCTGAACCGTAAATGGTAGCATTAGTTGCCAGGTGTTCAAAGACTAGGTACTCAATGCACTCTCAGATCAGTCTGTGCGACACCCTGTTTCCAATCCATGATTACTATGAGCAGAGCTGAATTGTTGTATTATTACAGTTCCTACCTGTAGGAGAAGGTGAGGGTCTGGGGATGCGAGGGAGTGGCCCTGAGGAGTCTGCCCTTCTCTCTCGGTCCTCTGACCTTCGACCCCGGTCTTCTATCCGATCCCTGGACCCCGAACGAGCCCTGACAACACGTCCCAAACTCCGCTCACGTGAAAGGGAGCGTCGGATTTCCCCATCTCCCCGTGAGCCACTGCGCCCATAGCTGACCGGAGTCACCCTGCTGATGACACATGATGTCTGCACGTTAGATACAGGGATAGTGTGATTCGGAGTAGTAAGTGTGTGCGTCAGTGAATGACTGGAAGAGAGAAGAAAAAGGAAAGATATACATGCGTAGATTGTCTAACCCTCTGCGTAGCAACGCAAGCTCGTTTGTCAAACTCTTGACACGAATCCGGAGGGCACGCTCTGTTGCCCGTAGTTCCTCCAGCTAGGAGAAACAGGAAGTGTCCGAATCAGCAGATGTATTAAGCACTGTGTACCACAGGATCTTACTTATTTTACAATACAGACATATCAAGTCTCACAATCAGAATGAAGTGAGATATTTCTAGATTACTTCATGATAATCAAAGTCACGTTAATATTTAAAGTGACTCAGATACCCCAAAAAACATATCCTTAGGGATAATGGAAAATGAAAAATGATGTCCTACTTTGCACCTTAAAATTGTTGTTAAAAAAGATGCCAGACCCAACCTGCTCCAGTAGGAGGCACTGCTCCTGGCCTCTTTTACTAGCTGAGCGCTGGCTCTTGGCCCTCTCCCTGAGAAGTTGCTCCTCCAAGCCCCTCACTGCATCCCTGAGCCCACGTGCGCCTCCTCCAGGGGTGGCCACCATCTGCAGTCGCTCCAGAGCCTTGGCAAGGGCTTCCTTCTCCTCTTTCACAAGGGTCAGTCTGAAAATAACCAAGATACAGTCAGTGAGGCTCATATATTCCTCACCAGTAAGGCTTGAAGACCATTCCAGATGCATGTAGATAGCTGAACAGGACTGACTCTGCCCGTAGACGCTTTATCTCTGGTTCTGCTGGTTTGTGACCTCCGTGAGTGGTGAGAGCGTTGAGCTCAGTCCTCAGCGCCCGAATCTCTTTCTGAAGGGCTGCTGGGTCAGGCTTGCCCTGGTAGGGCAGCGGTAGGGGGTAGTGGATTCTACAGAGAGAGGTTAACACAGTCAATAACATCTGTCTCTCTCTCAGTGACTCACCTACTTTTCAGAGCCTATGCTGAGGGAATTAACACTCGAGTGAATGTGTCAATCTTATTGTCGGTATATGCTACCGTGTCAACAGTGTCAGTAAATACAGCAGAGACACACACCTGTCAAATTCAACTGTGTAGATGAGGATGAGATATCTTTTTGCACTGAGAGCAGTAGACTGCTGCTGGCCTCGAGGACGACCAACGACCCCAGCCTTCCGGTTCCGGAGAAGCTCCAGGTCAGCATAGGTCAGAAGGTCGAGGGTCACTGACTCACTAGTCTGAGGAAAAAACTGATGTCAGGAACAGGGTCTTATAGGAGCCTACTAAGATTACTTTTCTGGATTGCACTGACCTTTCTGATGGCAGATTCCAACATGCTGCAGAAGATGGGAAACTGCTTGTAGTTTCCCGTTTTGCGGGTGAGGTCCTCAATATCTGGCAAATTATGGAATAATGAATGATAATGATATATTGATATTTGTGTTCTATTTGTACATACAGTACACTAATATCTTCTGTGTGCTTACTTACATGCTGGGTCAAACTCTCCCCTCCACTGATCAGCAGTCATTGAGTCCGAGATTTCGACTATCAATAGTCTCTCCTCGAGTTCCATCTTCACGGAAAACTCGACTCCTCGGAACACAATATCCTCCAGCACCACCGAGCCCATCTCCATAGTGGTCTGATCTCCTACACGCTAGCAGCGTCACTGCAAATCACGACAACGTTACCCCAGTTGGCAAACTGCAATGATAGCTAGTCTAATGATGAGAGATACATCTCACAACCTACTGTAACTAGCTAACCCTTTAGAGCAAGCCTATATAGATAGCTGGCTAGCTAGCAAGTTAGCTACAGTAGGTTGAGTAAGATAGTAAGCTACCCACCAATCCAACAACTTTTCAATCTTACGGATAATACCGTATAGCTAGCTAAGTTAGCTAGCATAGCAAGCTAGCTACCACCACAACTGTGGTATAAACGTGCAAACGAAGACATTAGCTATATCTAGCTAGCGTTTACATCACCTTTATAAGTTATCTAACGTTAGGTAGCCACATTAAATTACAAATTTGAGACAGAAGGCTTTATCGGCTATAAAAAAATAGTCTAGCTAATATACAACATACCCGTCACTGAAAAACGATCCAAAATATTAGACGCTTACGAAAAATATTATTATAAAATCTCCTTGGGTGAAAGAACACAACTTGCTGGCTAGCTAACTGGTTTGTTAAGAAGCTTTCTGGTTTGCAAGCTAGCTAGTTTTTAGCTAGGCATCGCTAGCTACCTGCCAGTTTGTAAGCCGCCGCCACTGTTGAACGCAGCGGTTCAGTCACCGGGAATTTAAAACTACCGCCCCCTTTGAGATGTCAATTGCATCTATTGGTCGAAAAACGTCAGAAAGAAATGTAATTGTGTCCTACTCCTGTCAATCAAACAAACCTCCTTGAGACGAGGTGAAAGCAGAGGGCTCTGGGTGAAAGTGATGTAGCACTGGCAACTGCTGGGTATAAAAACATGGATGTATTAACAGATTTTTAAAAAGTGCCATTAGCTTGCATGATAGCCTTTCCTGCGTTTTCATCAATAATTGCACTACATTTTTAAATGTATAAAAATTATGTTTATGTAAATACAACAAATAATTTGACCAATTTAGTGCACACAGTGTAGTTGTGTAGCCTAAATTATAATAATATTTATAATACTAATTATATACATTATAATAATAATGTATAATAATAGTCAATCATCATCATCATCATCATCATCATGGTCGTCATCAGCATAATTATAATGGTATGGTGTATCAATTGAAGATATCAAAGAGGATTATTTATATTATTTGTAATGTTTCGCTAGCGTTATTATCATGGATGTATTAGTGTTAGCAACGCCATCTGCTGGAGGTGCGATCATTTATGTAATTTTATTTACTTCTATGTTTGAAGGCAACATACAGACTCGTGTACCAGTACACTCTGCATTGTAAACTTATATTGTATACTATATATCTACTATACTATATCCTGCTGTTGACTAATTTTGTTACAAATGTTGTCCGAAAAGAAGTCATATTTTTTGCAGACTTTAAAGTTGTCTTTGAGGCATCTCTCCAAGTGGCGCTCTCGGACACATGTTTCTGCGCAGGCGCAAATTTACAGGGAGGCAAAACCAAGATGGCGGCGGTTGTTGAAAATGTTGTTAAACTGTAAGTGGTCTTGTTTTGCTATAGATAAAGTATACAACTGCAGCTACGTTTGTATTTGTAAGTGTAGACTTTCTTTCAGTGAACATATCTGGAACTGTTAATAGCTGAAATTATTTCCCTTAAGTAACCGAAAGTTGTCAACCTTGCGGCAGCTAGTTGGCTAGCTAGCATAGATAGCGACATCATCAACATGAAACAAGCAATCAAGTTAGGTAGATTGGATTGCTAGCTAGGTAGCTAGCTTGTATGCTTAAAACTCAAATTTACATTAGATGCCATTAGCCGGAGATGAATCATACTTTTCAAAAGCCATTTGGTTTTATTCTAATTGACCATTAATGGGTATATAGGTATGCCGCTGAAGCAAAAAAGGTATTGTCCTTGGTCATGGTTAAAACGTTATACCAGAGTTGTGTGAGCCATGCAGTGGTGCAAATATATTTTCAACACCAGACCGAATGTTTTAATCAGGCTGCTACTAAGACTTTTATGATTTTAAGCCTCTTTCCAACCAATCAATAAAGAGGTAAATTCTAATGACATAAAGAGGTTGTTAAACCTCATATGGCTACTTATCGGGTGTGATTATGTCTTGTGTTGTTCGTATGAATCCCTCATGCCATGTATTCTGTAGACCGGTGTTGACTGATCTCTGGGCTCTGATACAGGCTGGGAGAGCAGTATTACAGAGATGCAATGGAGCAGTGCCATAACTACAACGCCCGGCTGTGTGCAGAGAGGAGTGTCCGAATGCCCTTCCTCGACTCTCAGACGGGCGTGGCGCAAAGCAACTGCTACATCTGGATGGAGAAAAGACACAGGGGACCAGGTTAGAAACACACCATTCTCCCCACAGGCTGAGTAGTCTCAACACCAGACCCATGAGAGTTCTTTCACTGATACACTATGTAAACTATGCTAATTATGTTAAAGCATACTGCAGATCTCTCTATGGGTCTGGGACACTTCATGCAAAAATCTGGTGCTCAAATCCTGGCAATTCATTGGTTTTGCAGGAATCCCTGTGACACCAATCAGTAATGACTTTCGTGATCAGGCATAGATAATCCCCGCCCATCTAATCTGGGCTAGCGTCTCTCATTCTGCTACGACCTGGTGCGTAATGTTACGTTTTACATAGTATGATGGTGTTCCATGCCCTGTCCTAGGCATGGCTCCCGGACAGCTGTATACGTACCCGTCCCGCAGGTGGCGGAAGAAAAGAAGAGCCCACCCGCCAGAGGACCCCAGACTTGTCTTCCCACCTCTCAAGTCAGGTAGTAGTCTGGTCTTCCCACCTCTCAAGTCAGGTAGTAGTCTGGTCTTCCCCCCTCTCAAGTCAGGTAGTAGTCTGGTCTTCCCCCCTCTCAAGTCAGGTAGTAGTCTGGTCTTCCCCCCTCTCAAGTCAGGTAGTAGTCTGGTCTTCCCCCCTCTCAAGTCAGGTAGTAGTCTGGTCTTCCCCCCTCTCAAGTCAGGTAGTAGTCTGGTCTTCCCCCCTCTCAAGTCAGGTAGTAGTCTGGTCTTTCCCCCTCTCAAGTCAGGTAGTAGTCTGGTCTTCCCCCTCTCAAGTCAGGTAGTAGTCTGGTCTTCCCACCTCTGAAGTCAGGTAGTAGTCTTTTATTCTTAGGGCCTGATCTGCTAAAGGTTTGCACGTATAAAAACATGTGCAAAGCCCTTAATACCCGCAAATAAATGTGCCAGGTGATCTATGAACGGTGTGCATGGAGGAGGTGATCTATGAACGGTGTGCATGGAGGAGGTGATCTATGAACGGTGTGCATGGAGGATTGCGTGCACAAATTTGCACGCTCTATCCAATTAGTACTTTTGGCCGAAATGAATATGTAATAAGGGGCCTGCCTACCCTAGCGTGCAAAATATGTGAGGCGAAAATGCAAATACATAATTGTAGCACACGCTCAGTGACTTATCAACCCTGAAAGCAGTTTCAGTGATTGTATTTGCGTGTGCTTTTTAGTACCTTTTGAAGGGCAGGTACTAATTCCTTCATTGTGATGTGCTCTCTTCTCCAAGTTGCAAGATGGCGACTTTGGAGATGGCTGGCTTATAGGTAACTCAATTTGGAAAATATTTGAGTCTATAAGGTTACAAAGTCTACTATGTGCTATTTTTGTATTTATTCATTTTAAGGTAATAATTTTTCCACACCGGAGATCTGGGTTATTTCCAGTGTGTCGTGTGGTTCTATAATGTTACCGCCGAGCTAAGGTCTCATGCTAGAGGGAATAATTTAATTATTTTTATGTTTGCGCTGCAGTAGGCTTAACTATTATTTAGTTTTGCAAAACGTTTTGTTCATCAGTCAGGCTTCACATTCACATACCTGTAGGCCTGTTTAACTTTTATAGGCTGTCAAATAGGCCTGTATGCTATGTTTTTTCTCCCAAGTGTGGGTCAGGATAAATGAATGGGTGTGTGTGAGCCAAGGGAGGGAGGGGGGAATCCAGCCTCATCATAGGCCAATGTTCTCCTGATAAGTGTTTCATTTTGGGTTTGGTTAACGTTTAATCAGTTAACTTTGCCCATCCTTAAACAGAACCAAACATCATCTCAGTTCATATCTCATATTCCTTTTTAGGTGATAGTGCGTATCCCCTACAGCCCTTGCAGATGACTCCAGTTCTGTACCCAAATACTCCCGGGGAGCGCAGATACAATGCGGCCCATATCCGCACGAGGAACATCATTGAGCGCACCTCTGGCGTGTTGCAAAGTTAAATAGCCTACTGCTTTTGCATTTTTGCTCCTCTTCCATGGTGCAATTGTGGGATACAACACTCAAAACCCCTCATTTAAATAGGGCTGTCTTCACACTTTTGCACCTGTTGTCATTCACACAATTATCCTTGGTAGATCACCTGCGAAATGCATTCCAACTAAACGTGCAATCTGAAGGACGTGCAGTTTATCACTTTATTTGGGATCTTAGTAGATCAGGCCCTTAGAGTACTGTATGTGTCTTTTCTGGTTGCTGACCTCATTGTTTGTGTATGAATATGCAGAGCTGGATCTGGGATTGAAGAAGGATATCCTAGGGTCATCGGATGGCAGCAGTCTAGAGGCCCTGCTGAAGGGTGAACCTCTGGACAAACGGGGTCCACCGGAGCTCCGAGGGCCCGAGGAGGAGCCCACCCTCTCTGAATACCCCGCCAGCCTCACCCCCGCGGCCCGCATCAGAAAGGTGCTGTAGCCGTCCGCACCTGTCATCCATCCACACCAGCACTTGCTTATTTGCAGGACTGAGGGGTATGATGTAGAGGTGTCGCTCGTACACTGTCGCCACAAACATCCCTCATCTCTCCACACACAGAGAATCCTGGAGCCAGACGACTATCTGGACGACCTAGACGATGAAGACTATGAGGAGGACACTCCCAAGAGAAGAGGCAAAGGAAAGGGCAAGGTGAGAGTCGGTGTTGGAAGCTCGGTGACACGAGGGAAACGTTTGGGTTCCCGTCACAGCCGGGGCATTTTATCTTAAAACACAGTGGTGCTTGTGATGGAGACGGGCCAGTCAAAGAGTTGAGCGTGATATGTCTATCTCCAGGGAAGAGGAGTGAGCAGCAGTCGCAAGAAGTTGGACGCGGCTGCAGCGGCACAGGAGGACAGGGACAAGCCTTATGCCTGTGACAGTGAGTCTCAGGGGGGTTGAGGAGAGCCAGAGAATGGGCTCATGGGGAAACAATCTGGGAGCTTGGGGACTTCAGCTGAGTCAGCCAAACTCGATTCTGACCAAAGACCTTCCTACTGCAAAGACCTTTCTGCTGCCCCCTTTGTTCTCTTTGTCAGGTTGCTCTATCTGTCTAGCTGATTGGGAACTGAGACACAAAAAGTTTGGTATGCGACTGTGAGTAAAAGTAGATACTGAGGAAGCACTATATGTTTAATGCCACACCACTAAAAGGTGAAATTAAATTTATTGACAGGGCACATTTCTTTAGCTACTTGGGTGCTGCTTTCAAATGTTTCTCATTGCTACTTTTCACTCTTAGAACTGTCTTGATTGCTGGAACTGCCAGATGGGGCATAGTTGTTTTGTGTCTGGTTTTCTGTCAGCCTGTGAGCATACCTCTCTGAGTCTCTGTGTATGCTCTTTCTTCTCTTTTCTCTCTTTCAGACACTTTCAAACAAAAGCATATTTCAAAACCTTCTGAACGAGGTATATTTCTCTCTCATTCCGTTTTTTTCTCTAATCTGCCTCTCCATTTGCCTCATGTCTGTTCACTGCCTGTTTAGATTTGTCTGTGTGTATGTGTGTGTTAACATACTTCCTATGCTTTGAGGTTAGAGCTCATACAATTCATTTTGTTAGTTCCACCTTATTTCCCCAAATAATTGTTCTGGCTCTTACCTTTCAGTTAATTAATACATGTAAGATTAACTGTCAAAGGAGAAAAACCGAGTTGAAAGTGTCATTTAAAGACGCATTGAAAAATGGTAGTCCGCTCAGGATGTATCTTTGTTCGGTGTTGCAGCCATTCCAGCATGTTTTCTCTTTGTGTCACAGTCTCATCATCAAATAGCACCTTTTTTATTTTTTATTAAACCTTTATTTTACCAGGTAAGACATTAAGAACAGTTTCTTATTCACAATGACTACCTGGCAAAAAGCACAGCCTTTTGAGGGGAAAGGGGTAGGGGAAAACAAGAAATACAAAGTTAAAACAAGTAAAAAATAAAAAAAAATAAAAACTAAGAACATGATTAAACATGACTGGACAAACAGAACAAGAAACAGATTAAACATGACAGGACAAAGGAACAAAAACAGAGTGCTCACATCAGTCCGAGAAGCAGTGTCTGCTTTTGTTTTGAACCACCCAGCCCAGTCTGGGCTTTGTGGCGCCGACTAGTGGCCGAACTACTCCGGTGTCTTATCTGTGAGATCTGGAGGTGCAGCAGTGCCTTTTCTTCTTGGCTGCTGCTTTGTGGCCTTAAGACAGGCCTAGTCGTTTACTACAAGCTGAAGAAACAGGATGTGAGCTTGTGACGATACAAGAGCGAGGGTGTATAGTTTCTGTCTGGGTAAGGAAGAAAGAGAGAGTGGGAGGGAGAGAGGAAGTGTTCTGTCTGCCGGCGCTTTGTCTCATCCTATGATAGACCCCACACACACACCCCTGAGGCCTGTCTGGTCCTATGATGGACGCCCCCCCCCCCCCCACACACACACACACCCCCCTGTGAGGCCTGATAAAACATTATTGTGAATCCACAACCCATTTGTGGGCCTTTTTCTGGATATTCCTCTAGACTTAACCACATCTCCCGAAGTGTCAGGCTTCTACAGTCCCCCCCCCACACACACACACCTATTGAATGCAGGTTCCTTATGGTTATGAAACACTGATGCGATCTCAGCTGAAATTATGTATTCTTTGCTGATATTGAGGCGGCGCTGAGCTCCACCTGTGTTTTTGTTTTCATACCGTTTTTCTTTTATTTTTTCGCCGTTTCTCTGGCAGTCTGTGGGAAACGCTACAAGAACCGCCCGGGCCTGAGCTACCACTACGCCCACTCGCACCTGGCTGAGGAAGAGGGTGAAGACAAGGAGGAGCCGGAGGTCCACGAGCCCCCACCACCACAGCCCGACGAGCCCAAAAGTAAGGCCCCCCCACCACTGAAATCAACTCTGACGTGACACCGGAACAGCTGCAGTTCTCATGACTTGGGTTGCAAAATTCTGGAATATTCACAAACTTTCCATGGGAATTAATGGAAATGTATGGGAATTAATTAAGTTTGTGAATATTCCTGAAATGTTGCTACCCTACTCATGACTTTCATCCCTTCTCTCCATCTCCTAGTCCCTAAGAAAGGTCCGGATGGTCTGGCGCTGCCCAATAACTACTGTGACTTCTGTCTGGGTGACTCCAAAACCAACCACAAGACCGGCCAGTCAGAGGAGCTGGTGTCCTGCTCCGACTGTGGACGCTCAGGTAAACCAGGCCAGGTCAAGCCTGGCTTATGTGCATGGCTGGCTTGTTTCTGTTCAGGACTGGTAGGACTAGGGCTAGTCATGCCACTGAAATAGCTGTGATTTGAAATTACATGAAATAATTTCTGATAAATTGAGATAGGTCTTGTCGCCTGGACACATCAGTTCCAATGCTTTCAATGCTAATCCAGAACAATAAGAGCGGGATAGCCAGTTAGCTCAACAACTAGTAGCAGCTTCCATAACGTTAATGGTAGCGGTCAGTGGCTAAAGCAGTTACACTGATGATTCCTGTAACGTTAGCTATTTTGCTGCAATTGGTTAAACTTCTGTTTCTGGACAAAGGTAAGGGATAAAAAGATTAGAGTGAAAGGATGAACGTGTGGAGGTTTGGGGTATAGTCCCATAAAGTCATCCCCACCGGATCTCCCGGGTGGGAGTCCAATGCTCTCACCACTACTCTACGTGTGCAGTGGACTACTGCCTCTTGTGGTGCCAACAGAGAAATGCAGGTCAACATTGACCGGAGGGAGGTAGGGATAACCGGACAAACTATCCTAGGTGCGCTGGCTTACAGCCATGCACACACAAAAAAAAACTAAATCCCCACAGAGGTCACTAATAAGAACTAAGATGTGCTCAGTCTGAGACCTATACTCTATGGGGAGGCTGTGGCTCAGGATGTAGAGCGGGTCATCCAACAATCGCAGGGTCGGCGGTTCGAATCCAGGCTCCTCCTGCCACACATGTCCAAGTGTCCTTGAGCAAGACGCTGAACTCCAAATTGCTCCCAACAAGCAGGCTAGCGCCTTGCATAGCAGCCGCCATAATTGGTGTGTGAATGTATGCTTGAATGAGTGAATGAGAGGCCATTGTGAAGCGCTGTATGTGGAAGTGGAAGGTAGAGAGGCGTGATAAAGTGCAGTCCATTTACCATCTTTCTCTGTGTTTTGTTTCTCTCTCCTGTTCCAACCAAGGCCACCCCTCCTGTCTGCAGTTCACTCCTGTCATGATGGCTGCAGTGAAGACCTACCGCTGGCAGTGCATCGAGTGCAAGTGCTGCAATATGTGTGGCACCTCTGAGAACGACGTGAGTGGAACGGTGACAGAAACACCAGCTGTTGACAACAGTGCCATGATAATGCTGTGAGCTTTTTACACACAAAATGTTCTGCGCGGACGGTGCATCACAGTAGAATGAGTGACACGTGGACGTCTAAAGAGATGATGGGTTAATGGCTGAAATAGTCTTTCTGCACACTGCCTTGTATACTGAGCTTGTCGCCTTTCCCCGACAGGACCAGCTTCTGTTCTGTGATGACTGTGACAGGGGCTACCACATGTACTGTCTCAGCCCCCCTATGGCTGAGCCCCCTGAAGGTAAGACACTCCAGACGTTAAGCCTAACGGCATAGCTTGTCACTTCCATGATTTGCCATGATATTCCATTGAAAAGACGGTGGCTCTTGTTTTATTCCATTGTCATTGCGTGGAATTTATTTTCCTTCAATTTCAGCTAAGTATATTTTGCCAGGCAGCATAGCCCCGGTGACCTAAACCAAAGCAGTAGTCAGAGGTGGAACCCAGGGAGAACGGGTGTGTGGTACGGACCACGCTAACATCCACCTCTGTCTTTCCTCAGGGAGCTGGAGCTGTCACCTCTGTTTGGACCTTTTGAAAGACAAGGCATCCATATATCAGAACCAGAATGCCCCTCCTTCATGATGGACGCACACGCACGCACACACACATGCACGCACACACACGCACACACACACACACACACACGAACATCCACCTGCAGTACGGTTCTCCCTTAGTAAAGATGTGCCCGCCTCAGTGGCCAGCAGTGGTTCACTAACCCTAAGACTTGTGGGAAGGGAAGGATTACCTTACCGACTCCCCGTGCAATACGCCTCGGTTTGGTTCTTATATGACTGTTACACAGTTCGCAGTTCAAATGACCCACAGGCTTTTCTCTTCAACTATTAGTCAGTGTAGCCAACTCAAACAATCCTGAACTAAATTCTGCTTTTATCCTGCAGTATATCGGTTGTTGCAACCGAGATAGTTGGAATCAACTAGCATGCCAATGCTTGATCGTAGTATGAAATGTTTTTTATATTTATATATTTGTATAGCATATAAAGGTGTGAACTATTTATAAGATGAAATGATAGAGATTGGTCTCTTACACTAGTTATCTCCATCGGTCAGAGAAAAGGACTCTGGCTATCGCAGCTTTCATTCGCTGCCAAGTGATTGTCTCTCGTCTCCTCTGTAGCTGTTGCCAAGTGACTCGTGACACTCTGCAAATGGACAGAGGATCAGACAGCATTGTTTTAATATCAGCAATAGACGTCACTATAAAAAAGCTCTAAATAATAATAATAATAATATGGCAACATATTGGCCTCAATCCTAAATGATGGCCAAGCTCTTTATCTATTGCACTGATCTACGTAAGAAATGTCCATTACTCAGTACCCATTTTATTATCTATTCTTTGGCTGCTGTGGGATAAGAGAGTGGTTGATGTGATGTGACTGAGTGAATTTATGTGTATGTTTATGATGTCTGATCCTGGCCTGGACCCACAGCCACCCTTTAACCAAAAAGAGTTGCTGTCTATCAAACTGTTGGTAGGCTACACTGGTCCTGGACAGCTGCAGTGTGGCCAAGAGGTCTTACCTCTGGCCCACAGACCAGCAATCGCTCCCAAGTTTCACACACAATTTATTTTTAGGATTTATCATTTGCTAACCCATGTTGGGGAGTTCATGATCGTGCTCCCTCCCAGTTATAGCCACAGGATGGCAGTGAGGAGCAACACAAGAGTTTGTATAGGTAGATGAGTGAGAGGACAGGGCCTTCTGAGTGGGCTCTCAACAGCTGTCCACACACTAGACTACTGTGCACCTGCAGTTCATACACTTTGACATTTTTCTTGGTTAGAAAGAAAAAAAAAACTTTATTTGACAGACATGTTTTACTAGCCTTGTGAGACCATCCTGATCTGTGAGCTTGATAGATCAGGATGGTCTTATGAGGTGAATGTTTTACTGCATAGAGATATACAGAGGGATGGTGAACGGCTCTATAGTGTTTTATAGAACCTCCTTGATTTAATCGTGTCTGGTTTCATGGAAAGGGAACACCTATTTTACCCATTTTCTATTTCTGCTTTCACATAATTATGCATTGTCTCCAAAAACGAGGTGCTACTCTTGGCAGATCTGGTTGATGGCTCTATCAGGTTATTTTACCTGAAATAGTGACAGTGTTTCAAGGAGAGGAGATGGTAAAGACACAAGGACAAGCAAAACAATCTGCGAAGCAAATGCATGTAAATGTGTGTGCTCTCACACATGCATAATGGTGTACTCCGCTTTTGTTTGGTCAAGGTATTGGAAAGTGATATAATTTAGCTATATTACCTGATATATCAATAGCCAACTAACCGATACTAAAGCATTACACAAGTGTAACTTGGTTTTCTTTCTCATTGCAATGTTAAATGCTTGTTTAGAAACAGTGGCCATTGGAATATTGCTGTTCTGGTAAATTCACTTTTTTCATATTCATAAATGATATTTACTCAGTTGATGTTAAACATTTCTGGGATTTGTTTTTGATTGTGATGGAATGTTTCCTTTATGGTACAAGGTTTTGTCATTTTTTCCAGGAAAATAAAATATTTGGCACTGAATATATTGTGTGGCCTTTTTTATTTCTATCTATATCTATCTATCTAATCTATCTATTTTATCTATCTTATCTATATCTTATCTATCTATCTTATCTATCTATATATCGTAGACATTCATATCAGTGATGTAATTATTGTGAATGTGAAGCCTTGAATTGGCACATGGCCCTATTCTTCATAGTTTCAATAAGGGTGCCCATAAACCTCTGCGTTTCACTGAGAGTGGAATACTATACCATAGGCAACCAGTCAGAGTTAGACAGACGTTTCTCAGCATTGTGCAGCACTGTCTCTCTCCATGTCCTGGCATACACCTGGACTGTCTCTCCATGTCCTGGTATACACCTGGACTGTCTCCATGTCCTGGTATACACCTGGACTGTCTCTCTCCATGTCCTGGTATACACCTGGACTGTCTCTCTCCATGTCCTGGTATACACCTGGACTGTCTCTCCATGTCTCTCTCCATGTCCTGGCATACACCTGGACTGTCTGTCTGTGGGGCCGGGGCCTGACTGAGCCACAGAGTCAGTAAAGTTGAGTCCAGAACACGTTTCAGACGCTGGTGCTGCCGGTGTCCCGCCTCCTGAAGGAGGCCTGGGTGCCATGGCGAGTCCTGGCCCAATCCCGGTGGCCCAGGCGGCAGAGCAGGAGGGTTTTGAAGGTAACTCTGAAGTTCTCGTTGCAGAGGGCGTAGCAGACGGGGTTGACTGTGCTGTTGATGTAGCACAGCCAGTACCCCAGCTGCCAGAGCTTCGCTGGCACGCAGTAGGAGATGGAAGCCAGGACCATGATGTTGTAGGGCGTCCAGGTGAGGATGAACGCCAGCAGGATGGCGCTCAGGGTCCTGGCCGCCTTCTTCTCCCTGATGATCATGTTCCTTCGTCGTCTGGCTTTGGGCAGTTTGTGGCGCCTGGATTCGGAGGAGGTGGAGCCCCTGAGGGAGGAACGCCAGCCTCGTCGTGGGCTAGCTGGGGCCTCCTCCACCTCTGAGGACGAAGCTTGGCGGGCTCCTCCGGCCCCCCCGCCTGGGGTGTCATCGAGAGGGGCCGTGGATACGGGGGGGCCTGACGGCGTGCTGCTGGGCCGCTGCTGCTTCTGCTCTGGTTCTTCCTCCTCCGAGGACAGGGAAACGGTAGCCCCCTCCTCCTCCTCCTCCTCGTCCGCAGTCCTGCTACCTTCCTTGTAGCTCCCCGCGGTAGGAGTGAGTGAGAGTGCCATGATGCTCCTCCCCCTGTTCGCCTTGGCCTCCTCTCTCTCGGGGAAGCGGTCACTCGACTCGTCGCCGCACGGATCCCTCACAGCAGGCACCTCTCTGGAGCTGCTGATGCTCTTGGCGCTGTTGGAGTAGATGATGTGTCCCTGGCTGCCGGTTCTCACAGACCCCAGCAGGCCCTCCAGACTCTGGGAGCGGTTCTCGATCTCCCAGTAGATTTTCCAGTAGAGCACGACCATGATGGTGACGGGGAGATAGAAGGCGGCGATGGCTGTGCCGAACGTGAGGGCCGCCTCGTCCAGGAACGGGATGGAGCAGTCGTCACGGTCCCCCGAGGCCCTGCCCGCCACGTGCGGCCAGAAGAGGATGGCAGGCCCCCACAGGACGAAGGACACGGCCCAAGCCAGGCCGATGGCAACCGCTGCACGCCGGGCCGTCCGCTTGGCACGGTAGGTGAGCGGCCGCGTGACCGAGTAGAAGCGGTCGAAGCTGATGACCAGCAGGTTCATGACAGACGCGTTGCTGGCCACGTAGTCCACCGCCAGCCAGATGTCGCAGGCCAGGCTCCCCAGGGTCCAGCGGCCCATGATGATGTAGACGGCATAGAGGTTCATGGAGACGGCGCCCAGGATGAGGTCGGCCACCGCCAAGCTCAGCAGGAAGTAGTTACTGATGGTGCGCAGGTGGATGTTGACCCGGAAGGAGATCACGACAAGTAGATTGCCAACGATGGTGACCAGAGAGAGAGGCCCTGTGATGACAACTATCACCACAACCTCCCAGATTTCATGGCCCCCTAAGGGGTCTGTTGTCCGATTAGTGGTTTGGGGGACACAGTTGTTCATCTTCCATAGAACTAGGCTTAAAGGAGGCAACGCAGCAAAAGTCCGTTTTCCAGTAAAATAATCCAACGGTTATTTGTTTGTCCTGATTATTTCGTTTGAGATTCCTGATCCTCCAGTTATAACTGAACAGTTATAACTCCTATAGGAGTTACCTTCTCAGGACCAGCTGCAGAACAAGTGAGCAGAATTATTTATTTATTAATTTATTTATTTATTTATTTATTAACTTGACTTAAGTAACTTTACTTAAGTGTGTCAAGATACATTACATTTACATTACAGTCATTTAGCAAACGCTATCCAAAGCAACTTAATAAGTGCATTAGATACAGTAAACACAGTGCAGAAGATACACTAATCGTTTAGCTGTTGCATCGTCCACTTGTCTAATTGCAGATCTGTAACCAGCCTTCATATAATTATTCAGTAAACTTAGTGTGAAGTTAAACCAGTAAACCCAGGTCATACAACATGATGTACAGTAGCCAACTGTATTTTTGCAACTCTCTTACGCAAAAGATCAGGCTGTAACCAGGGGTGTAGTCTTAAATACAGAGGTGGATAAACTCTGTTGAGTACAGTTTACCCACCTTGTTTCTCCTCATTGATTAACACAGTTGATCAGAAAATAGGTGAGTAAACTCTCAGCCTTATTCTAAAGAGGTGGATAAACTGAGTTTATTTGGGTTTACCCTCCACTACACCCCTGGCTGTGTGTGTGTGTGTGTGTGTGTGTGTGTGTGTGTGTGTGTATATATATATATATATATAGGCCTACTGTATGGGTCACAGACATTACTCAATGACGGTAAAACAATAATGTGTGGAAATCAAGAATGGCATTAGTCGCAAAAGCCAATGGAATTTCATTAGTGTGTGATTGTACACTGACAGTATGGTGATACACCTTGCACCTGCCAGCGGTGGGATAACGCTACTCTTGCATCTATATAGGCTATCTATAGTCTAGGCTATAGCCTACTTCAAGACCTGATTGTTATTCAGCCTATATCTACATTTACGAGCACTTTATTAAACAATTCAACGACTTTATTATAAGTTAATAATGCTCTTACCATCTCGATTTCCTCATTAACATCACATACGTCCTGTAGCACAGATGTTAGTGTCAGCGCGGTTGTCTTCATGTGGGGATTTAATCATCTATTTGAGTTATATGGCCAAGTCCCGTCTACGTATGTGAGGAGAGGCGACGAGAGCAGAGAAAAAAAAGATGACTGACTCAAATGAATCCAGGCTCCTGCCATAACAGTGTAAACAATGTCAGGCAGGCTACTGTACAAACTCAAGCCTGTTTGCTACATCCTCCCAAATTTCCCTCTCAACTTATTTCCTGCACCATAGGCTACTCATTTAATTGAAACTACAGATAGATAAACATAACTTTTTAAATAAAGGTCAACATTGGTTTAATTAAAATAAAGGACGGGAAGGGATAGTAGGGGATAGGCGTCATATCTTTGTAGTTTCAGTAGGCCCAACACCTATCATTGTTCAAACATTTGCTAGAAGTAATTGTTCTCTCGTTCTTGAATTGAATTCACACCAATGGTGTGGTTCATTACTCGCAGTTGATGTACTGCTGAAAAGCATGTACCTGTAGGCCTAATGTTTTTGTTGTTTTGTTTTAGATAAATCTCCTACAATATGGGCGGTCCTTCCATTGATTATAGGCTACCTCATTACACTTTCATGCAATCATGTCGACCTAAGTGCATTCACACCAGTTTGACACTAGCAATCAAAGATCAATACAGTAGGACTACTTCACTGTTTTGTATATGAAATTATTTTTGTATGTAAATACTTCAGGCAATACAGCCAGTAATCTGGAAATTGCATACAACTTGAATGAGGCCACGTTACACTAGACATGTTGTAAAACATCTGTCTGTTTTAATAACAGAGGATTTCATTTCCTTTGTATACCCCCTGCCACTTACGTCCAAATTAAGATAAAGAAATCTGAGGTTCAGCTCACTCAATAGGTTTTATTATCAGTGCTGGAGGCAAGTGAGTGTGTTGTGCCAGTGTATACATCAGGTAGCTGTTTAGAGTGTAGTATAGGGCTCCTGTCCATACAGCTCGTTATCACAGAGATGTGTTTGTTCTGAGGCTAACAGGCTGACAACAGCTCCTGAGGGGTTAATGAGTAAACAGCACAGAGAGAGTGGGTGGGTGGGTGGGAGGTGGAGAGAAGAGAGAGATACATGCTGGTTATGTTACTATAAAGCAGCAACTACAGAGCTGTGGATGGAAAGAGGAGAGAGAGAGGGACAGAGTGAGAGAGAGGGAGGGGCAGATAGAGAGAGAAGGAGGGGGAGAGAGAGGGAGTGAGAGGAGACAGAGTGGGAGAGGGAGAGAGAGAGAAAGGCAGAGAGAGAGGGGGGGGAAGAGGGGGGGAAGTGAGGGAGGGGGAGAGAGAGGGAGTGAGAGAGAGAAAGGCAGAGAGAGAGGGAGGGGGAGAGAGAGAGGGGCAGAGAGAGAGGGAGGGGGAGGGAAAGAGAGGGAGGGGGAGAGAGAGGGAGAGGGGGAGAGAGGGAGGGGGAGGGAAAGAGAGGGAGGGGGAGAGAGAGGGAGAGGGGGAGAGAGAGAAAGGCTGAGACGGAGGGAAAGAGAGGGAGGGGGAGAGAGAGGGAGTGAGAGAGGGGGAGGGGGAGAGAGAGAGAAAGGCAGAGAGAGAGGGAGGGGGAGAGAGAGGGAGTGAGAGGAAACAGAGTGAGAGAGGGAGGGGGATAGAGAGGAGGGGAGAGAGAGTGGAAGGGGGAGAGAAAGAGAGGAGTGAGAGAGGACAGAGTGAGAGAGAGGGAGAGAGAGCGACTAGTGTCTGTGTATCATCCCATTGAGTGAATTGGCACAGTCTTGTCTTTAAAGTCAATCTATTTGATGAGGAAACACAGTGCACGTGTTCTCTATCCTCTCCTGGCCCTCACTCACATCTGAGTAGTTACTGTGCTGTATTTATTAAAAGAATGGAGGGAAGTAAGAGAAATGGATTGTTATTGCACGGATTTCATTTATTGCACTCAACAACATACAAAAGTTCTCTATGATCAGAGATAATCTCTAAAGAAACTAATCTCATAGCTCTAAAATATCTGCTGGAATCCAACCATAACAGAATAAAACACTGAGGAAAGAAGAACATTCTTCACACAATTGTATCATGTCAGAACTACAGTATACTGTAAATCTTGGCTTTATTGCCTCTAAAACATGCTCTGTTAACCAGGGCAGGATGTATGACTGATTTGTCTTGCGGATCACTTGGTGGTCTCACCTTTACAGGGGATGTAAGCAGAGGAACTAACAGTCATGTGACATGGAGACAGCAGACGGCACCAGAACTGGACTGTTCATTTCTCAACCTCATACCTCTACATCAAAATAGCTTTATCAGCTCCGCAATTATTTTTTTATTGCCATGTTAACGCTACAGACTTGATTTTCTGTTTCCCATTTTAGATTTTCATAAGTGAGCTTCTTAACAATGTTAGAAATGATATTAGACAGGAGAAGCTGAGAGCACAGAAATTATTAGTCTAGATCACCAAGAACATCCTGTAATCATCTAATTTGGCAGAAACTTTAAATCATTAATTTGTGACATTTAACATGTAAATAACTATACATATTCAAGGTAATATTCACATTATTACTATACTGCTTAATTATGGATTGAATCAATCAATAAATAATAATATAAAAAATGTATTTCCCCAAGATAAACCTTTTTGCAGGGCAAAACATTGCTTACTCTAGTCACAAACACTGAAAGAAGCTAAAATAATAAATAAATATAACCAATCAAGGTTTTAGTGCTAAAACCTAGAACCATAAGTGGCAAGTGACATTAACAACAAATGCAATTTAGACTCAAACCTTATACATGTAGATCCGAATGCAATCAGATTCAAACCTTATACAGCCTTACAAATCCGTATACTGAGCTGGGGTGTGCTGATCTCAAGTGTCAGTCTGCTGTAATATCATTGAGCCAAGTGACAAAAATATACATATTTTTAAAGTTACAGTATAGAATATTCACAAATAGGAAGTACATTATCTATTTTTTATAAATATTAAAAACATCACAAATCTAGTCTCCTTCTGACATTCATTTTTTTTGTAAAACTATATTTAGTAAACATTTAGAAACAGTAAAAAGTATTGTTTTGAATACTCAATAATAGTTGTACAGTAATACTGGAAAACTCATAAATGTAATGTGCAGAGATCTTTACAAACATGGTCGTACCTAAACTTAATGAACTATTACAACAGACCCGTACGCATGTTATCAAAGATTGTGACAATCATAGAAACATATATTTAATAGTAATAACTCTGGAAATGCGATAAATCATTAATTAATCTATTCATTATATATTCTATTTACGTAATTTGTAACAATACTTGTTCATAAGCAGTGAGTCAGGCAAAATTAATTCATTGATCCTTATTCAAAAACTCAGTCACAAAATATAATCACCTAATAATCTGCATGTTCAAAGTAGGCTAATATTTTCTCTAGTGTTTCCTAACACTTGTATGACGTCCCTTCGTCCTTATGCTACACAGCCTTGCCAACTGCTCTAAAGGTCTGGTCAGCTGCACCAATGTACATACAGTATTACCACACAACAAGGTAACTTCAGCTAGGATGTAGATTCAAAACAAACAACGGCATTTAAATGTCAACATCAGAAACTAGATACATCTACAGTTCTATCACTCCATGGCTCATATCTGCTGCTATGTTGCTGAAACACTGCACTGCACAGATGAACAGTTTGAATTATTGATCAAAAAAAGAATGTATTGTGTGCTTGTGTGTGCGTGCGTGCCTGCATGCAGGTGTGTGTGTATGTGTGTGTGTAATGTCACTCTAGCATTTTCTGTTCGTGGTACCTTTACTCTGGCACAGCGCAGAGCTGACTCTTTTTTGGCTTTTAGTAGAGAGGATCTCTGGGAGACGATTCCCCACGTGGCATCTGATAGGAAGGCAAATCAGGGTTGACCTCTGACCCCAAAAAGCCTCACATCTGTCCGAAGAGGATGGAGCAGAGGAGGAAGATGGCATAGAGAAAAATGAGGCCCAGGCCGAGACGGCGGTCAAGCTTCCAATGGTTGAGATGAACGCACATCACCTGGAGAGATGGAGGGAGAGCGGAGGAGAGGGAAGGAGGGGAAGAGGGGAGATGATGATGACACAGGTACAGGTATGTGGTACAGGTATGTGTATATGGACAGAGGGAGAGGAGAGGATGAAAAAGTGGGTGGAAGATGGGAGAGAGAATGAGAGGTAGAATTGTACGTTGTCGCTCTGATGGTGTCCGATGTGACAGTAATTCATACCGTAAGGAAGACAGATGCCAGCAGCAGGACGACCGAGTACACCAGGCCCTTGTTATTAATGTAGACCTATTAAGAGAGAGCGGGGTCAGGGTTAGTCATGTCATAATGAAGGACAGCTAGGCTGCCATGTAGTCGTTTATGAGCAGAGCACACACACACCGATGATCCATTCTCCACCACCAGAGTGCGCAGAGCCCAGGGGAAACCCAGCCCCAGCAGGATGTCGAAGATATTACTGCCGATGGAATTAGAAACGGCCATGTCGCCCATACCTGTATCGAGAGAGGGAGAGAGAAAGAAGGAGAGAGAGAGCGAGGGGGAGAGAGAGGGAGAGAGAGAGGGAGAGAGAGAGGGGGAGAGAGAGAGGGAGAGAGAGAGGGAGAGAGAGAGGGGGAGAGAGAGGGAGAGAGAGAGGGAGAGAGAGAGGGGGAGAGAGAGGGGGAGAGAGAGGGACAGAGAGAGGGAGGGAGAGGGAGAGAGAGGGAGTGAGAGAGAGGGAGAGAGAGCGAGGAAGAAAGAGAGATGCAGGGTTAAAGGAGTAGTAAAGGGAAAATGCATGTTTAGCCTTGTTTTAAGGTTACCTATGATCATATACAATGGTTCAGATCAACACGTTGACAAAACTAGCACTTTTGAGAAAGTTGATAATTGCTCTACCACCGTTTAGGTCATACAATGGATGTGGGTGGGCACCATGAAAAATCATTCAAAAACATGTTAAACTCTCGATTTCAAAGACAAGAAGCTCACCGAGGGGGTAATTGGTGTCCGTTGGTGTTCTGACATTAAATTTGCCGCAAAGTATGAATCCTGTAGGGTTTTATTGATCATTTTATGAAATCCACTGACTTGTATTGACACGACCGTTGTAGATGTGTAGATCTAGAGGGGATTCAGGAAGTGGAACTACTTACGGTAGCTATTGTTATTGTTTATGTTAGTTAGGCTAGCTAGTTTGCTCACTGCTCATGCTACTCTTTCGCTCACAGATAAGGAAGCCCTAGGCTACAGTTCCGAAAACGCTTATCAAAATGGCTGATCTTGAAGAGTATGAATTTGATCGTGAGGAATTAGACTTTGACGGCAGCGCTTATCGTTTCGAGCCTGAATATAGTGGAGGAACTACAGCAAAGTTCAAGCGGAAGTTTACACACGTATGTGCTGCGACTAAATAGTTCTATGCTAAATAAATTTAAAAACCCTTTCCAGATGAACTAGAATCTTACTTTATGGTGAATTATATGTCAGAACGCCAACTAACACCTCAGTGAGTTTGTCTTTGAAATTGTTTGAATGATTTTTCACAGTGCCCACCCACATCCATTGTATGACCAAAACGGTGGTAGAGCAATTATCATACTTTCTCAAAAGTGCTAGTTTTGTAAACTTTTTGATCTGAACCATTGTATATGATCATAAGTAACCTTAAAACAGGGCTAAACATGATTTTCCCTTTACTACTCCTTTAAGTTAAGCCACTCTTGGGTTGAAAAGAGAGTTGACATGGTGTTAATATGATACTGAGAGAGAGAGAGAGAGAGAGAGAGAGAGAGGGAGGGAGAGAGAGAGCAAGATAGAGAGAGCAAGAGAGAGAGAGAGAGCAAGAGAGAGAGAGAGAGAGAGTTGAATGAGAGAGAGAGCTGACTTAGTGTTAACAGGATACTGTACCTTGCCGAGCTACGATGAGGCTGGCCATACAGTCTGGCACGCTGGTGCCTGCTGCCAGGAATGTGATGCCCATGATGTAGTCTGGGATGTCTAGCGTGTAGCTGATGATGGTGACCTGGCGGGCACACACACACAAACGTGCGCCCACACACACACACACACACACACACACACACACACACATACACACGCACACACACACACGCACACACACACACACACAAACACACACACACGGCACACACACAAACACAAACACACACACACGGGCACACACACACACACACAAACACATGAGCACTGAGAACACAGCCCTAAACAGCCTCTTTAAGACAGCACTTCCAGAGCACTACGAGACTACTGTCGGTTTAGACCACCACTTTACCCATACCCACCATAAAACACCAAGCATCACAGCAAACATCACAATGCCACAGCAAGTTCTTATTTGGTAGGTCATATTGACATCTGCTCTACTGATCACAGCACATCTGCATTCAAAGCACACATTGACCATAGATATGATACTTGTCATTGGACATAGATGGAACACCAGTTTATAGTCAGGTCATCAACAGACACGCATGCTTTTTTATATGCCGATAAATATCACTGTAAAATATGGTAGCTTCACATGAAATGGCATTACGTTCTTGTAGACAGTATAATTTGTATTGAATGGGTTTGGTATTGCAATGCTAAGTTGTCATCGGGACTCGGGGTTCACGTACACACGTGAGACGCTAGTTTTAGAATCTTCCACGTAAAACCGCTCTAAACTGTTTGCTGTTGCGTGAGACCGGGCTTGATGCTACACTAGACTATGAAGAGGCAGGTCTGGTTGGTCTCGGCCTAGCCCAAGTGAGTTTATCGTGCAACATGTCCGTCTGCAAGGGGTTCCGCAGTGGTGGAACGAACTTCCCACCAACGTCAGGACAGCAGAGTCGCTGCCCCTCTTTCGCCGCAGGCTCAAAACTCACCTCTTTAAGAAGCACTACCACGATCCTCCCTCTTAAAGAACCTATTGTATTTATATTTTGCTACTCTTGCACGTTGGATTTAGCACTAGATTATGCTCTTAGTCACTTGTTTTAGAAAGGAGATGCACTTGTGAGTTCTGGTGAGTAGTAGTACACTGACTTCCTACGTTAAATGCAATTATTGTAAGTTGCTTTGGATAAAACTCAACCTTTCTGCTGACAAGGCCCCCCTCTGACAAATAAAATATCCCAGGGCCCCCCTGCATATGATAAAGACTTTATCCCCTGTTCTTTTTTGCTACAATGATGAAAAAATGAATTTGTTTCAAAATAACATTTATTATTATTATAATTATTATTATTATTATTAAATTCCTTTACTCATTTTTGTACAATGATGAACTTATACACAGACAGGCTGTACAATTAATCCAACTATCCACTTTCCATCCACCCTTAACCCCACAACACTGTTCCCCTATCTAAAATCACCTATCCTCCCCTTCTACAACCCCTCCCACGTTGTCATCTTACCCACCCCTAAAATCCCATCCCCCACCCCTCCCACCCAACAGACCTTGCACCCAGAAAAAAACTAACATTTAAGTGCTTGCTGTTGAGTCAAGCTCAATGTGAGACTCAATGTGAGATGTGCTGTTGCCTGCTAATAATATAGTCAATACGTGGGGAGATCTGTGACAGTGTAACACGCGCGTCATCCTCAAGGCTCAACCTAGCCCTATATTTTGTTTTCATGGCTGAAAAGCCAGCTTCACACAGATATGTGGTGCTGAATGGTATCAACACTTTAACTGCTGCCTCGTGAGATGCAGGGTACCCAGCACCACATTCACACCAGAATGTCTTTAGGGACACTTCACTGAAACGAGCTCTCCAGGTGGTATCAGATGAGATGTTAATGAGTTCTTCCAAGAGTTTGGTTTTTGCTTTTTATTAGCACTTACATCTTCTGTAGGCCTATCGTCTGTGACGATACTTTCGGTAGCACTGGAATCTGATGGTTGTTGTACGGTAGGCCCAACTTGTTTTGTCAAAAACCTTTCCATTTTGAGTGAAAATCATACAAAATCATCACGTAGGCTGGTGAGATGTAATCAAATCAAATGCAACGTGAACATGCAGCTGTGTGAAGCATAGTTAGTTTCTCGCGAGCATTATGTTCAGAGGAAGACGTTTTGATGGATTTGTTTATTTTTATTAGATCATGCAATTATTTTATACACATGAAGCAGTAGAGAGGTCGAAAATGTGTTTCGTTGAATAGTTGTTTCCATCGCAATGTTTTTCGCTCTCTGGGGCCCCCTAGTGGGCCGCGACCCCCCTGTGGAGAACCGCTGTGCTAAATGACTGTAATGTAATGTAATGGTTCTTACCATCCACACCATGAGGTAGGAGAAAATGGCGATCCAGAGTGTGGAGGCGGCGAAGGTGACCATGAACCAGCGGCTCCAGCGAGGTCTCAGGCAGTTGGGCACGGTGCAGTAGAGCAGCAGGCTCAGGGGCCAGGAGATCAGCCACCTGGCACGGGCACAGTACCCACCTGGCACAAGCACGCACGCACGCACACACACACACACACACACACACACACACACACACACACACACACGAGTCACACTGTCACTCACACACACCCGCCACACAGCTAGCGCCGTTCCAGTACTAACACACAGAGTGGAGCACGTCGTGCTGCAGTTTGGCAATATGACGTATAAACCAGCAGGAGCCAGGCTGACTGGTGGTAAACCAGACGGGGGTACCAATCAGGAGATTGCATTTTAACTGCTGTTCTGCCCCCAATCCCTGATTGGTCCCCGTAGATGATGACGCAAAATACAGGAGTACGCTAGTAGTAGAACAGTAATGGCAGCTCCCGAAGCAATGAGCGGTAACGTTAATGTTAGAAGAATAAACACAGCCATAAGTGAAGTTATTGTAGAAATAGACTCAATAGCAAAAATTTAAGAAAAACAAGAGTATTCACTAGCGGAGTTTCTCAGCGGAAAATACATTTCGCCGTCCTTCCAACTGGATTTGACAAAAGTTTGTTATGCTGATTGGCTGAAGGAGTTTGTCTGTCAAAGCAAGTACTCCTGCCTACTCAAATCGCTCTGGGCAGCTGAAAGTCCAGACTCATAGTGAAAACGTCAAAACATTTTCGGGATGAGTCTGGTTTACCGACTTGACTGCAGGGAGGGCCTTCCTCACCTGGCCAGAGAAAAGGCCTGAACAGCCTGTCGTCATCTTCCTCCTCCTCCCCAGAACGACAGCCCTCCGCTCCGGGCTTCTCCCCCGCGTCTCCCTCCCCCACCCCGGCCCCTTCGAGGGGCTGCCGCTCCACGCTCCCCCCGTTCTCCAGGCCCCCTGAGCCGGGCCCCTTCAGAGGGGTGCCCCCTATCCCTGGGCTGGCCTCTCCATCCAGCTGGCTCCTAGGACTCCTGATCAACCTCTGTCTCTGTGAGGGGGAGGGAGAGATATGGAAAGAGAGAGAGAGAGAGAGAGAGGGAGAGAGAGAGTGAAAGAGAAAGAAAGAGAGAAAGAGAGAGAGAGAAAAAGTGAAAGAGAGAAAGAGTGAAAAAGAGAGATCAGACATCTGTTCTTATTTTTGTGTAGAACTTGAGTGCGACAGGACCAGTGTGTTAATCATGGTCAGGGTGTGTTAATCATGGTCAGGGTGTGCGGTCACCTCGCTGATCAGCACGCGTCCGGCCATAGTGAGCCGAGTCCGGGGGGAAAAGTGGGGGGTGATCATGATGCGCAGGCCGGCCTCGGAGAAGGACAGCTGGTGGGGGTTCAGGATGAGCAGCTCGTCCACCATCACCACCGGAGGAGACTCCTGACTCTGGGTTTGGTCTGCAGAGAGGGAGTGGACGGGCTGAGCGATCTATCTATAGTGGAGGCAACACACACATACATACACAGCGCTGTGTGTGTACACATTACAGTCTATGCATCAAAGCAGTCTAGAGTCGCTGGGTGAAAACCACTTATTTGAACCACTATGTTCAAAAACATAGACATTGGAATGTTCTTTTCAACGTTCTGAAAACTTGCCATTTTGGAGATAAGTGGTTTTCACCGGACAGCTACGCTATGCACAGTGAGCGCCATCTTGCAGACCGCAGCAGTGACAGGGGTCAGAACACAGACCTTTCCTGAGCAGCACCATGGAGGTGTTGCAGGTGGGCCCATCCTCGCCCACCTCCTCGTCTCTGTGGCCCTCAGGAGCCAGGCAACACTGACCGGGGCCCGCGAGCCGACGCTCCACGCACCCCAAAATCTGTGAGTTGAATCTGAAAAACGATGCCAATTACTTTTAATAACATATGATACAGAAAGGCCTCCCGACACACCGACAGGGGAGAGGAGTCAGCGAACTCACTTCATGATCAGGATGTAGACCACGTACATCGATATGAGGAGTAGGGACTCCCACCTACAAGCACAGAAACACACAGAAGATCTGAGGAATCTGGCAACATATAAATAAAATAATTAATTCATACATACATAATTTATATACTGCAAGAACTTTAACTTTCCCTAAAACTATATGCACAACAGACATGCATGTTTTATAAGTCGACTCACCACACAACTTTGGCATCATAAATGACCTACAGAAAGAGAGTTATCACAGTTAACGTAACTCGATAGATACAACATCTTAATCTAGAAGGAGTACTATAATCTTAATCTAGAGGGGGTACTATAATCTTAATCTAGAGGGAGTACTATATTTGCCGCTTTACTACATGCGTTTGGTTGGTGGGACTGAGACACAGACAGGAGCGGGATGACTCACCAGTATGAGAGCCAGCACAGACAGGATGTAGTACAGAGAGTCTCTGAAGAGAGACCACCATGTCAGGACCACCGTCTGCAGGGAGGGATGGAGGGAGAGAGAGAGAGAGAGAGAGAGAGAGAGGGAGAGAGGGAGAGAGAGAGAGAGAGGGGGAGAGAGAGATGGGGAGAGAGAGAGAGAGGGAGAGAGAGAGGGAGGGACAGAAGACGAGAGATGAACACATCCATAGAAAAGAAACGGCATGTTACTCACAGCCAATCAAGAGAGTTCTGTACCTGGCCAGCAAAGATCCCACACACCCCGATGATGACCAGGATGTTGAAGACAGCTGAACCTATGATGGTACCGACTCCCACGTCCCCTTTCGTGATGAACACACCTGAGACAAAGGGGGGGGGGGGTAATTATTAATGTGCTGATCATAACTCACCATAGAACACCATTATTCTAGCCTATGCTGACATCTGATGGATATTTATGGCATTGCATGGGTATGAGGAGGGACTGAAGATTCAGTACATACTGTACTACTGTAAATGATGGGACACTGAATCAGCAGTTTTACTGCCGCTCTGATTTCTAAAGCCCAAAGCACACGACGTACAGATAGATGAATGAGAACAAATTTTAATCCCATTGCATTGAACCGGCGAAAGCACACGAAATGCAACTGCCGCTCTGAAGGCGACGGTCGGTCACACACGGATGGACCTTGCGTCTATTTTCCAGGCCGTCGCTGCGCTGCAGCTTCTAGGATCCCAACTTAAGACGCCATACCACGTGTTTTGGGTTCAAGAGCTCGGCTGTGGTTGGTCACTGACCAATCAGAGAGGTGAAGAGCTCTGGTGCAGAGCTGCCCGCCGCCATAAAGGTCGCCCCGGCAACGTCCTCGCTGAGCTGTAGGTTCTGGCGGAGAGACGGAGGGGGTGAGGCGGGTTAGCATAATAACATTATAACATAACATTATTATTATTATCATCATTGTTATTATTATTGTCATTATTATTACTATCATAAGGTCTAGGTTTGGGGGGCCCAATATTATATTCTTTCATAGGGCCCAAAATGTCTAGAGGCACCCCTGCATACAAATAACCACATCCAGTAGAAAACACATCAAATTCAAGTGCACATACAACGGTAACAGAAGGATTGTTCAGCTGACAGCTGAGGAAAACTAGATTTAAGTGTTCCAAAAAGCAGCAAAGGATTCCTGCCAGCGTGTAGATATGATAGGTGTTGTTTTTCTCACCTCAGATATTTTCTCAAGGGAAGGGACAAAGTAGTCATCACAGACAATAGCAAGAGCGTAGAACATGTAGACAGCCTGGAAAGAGGAGTGGGAGACAGACAGGAGATAGAAATAGAGGCAAAGTATGTGAGAACAAACAGACTATAACTGTGTTATAACTGTGTTATAACTGTTGATTGGGGATGTGATTAGAATAAACTGTATGTCTGGCATGGAGAAGGTATCGCTGACTAGTACTGTAGTAATAGTAGTAGTAGTAAACCTTTATTTGTCCCCCAGCGGGTCAGTTAATTTGGCAGCAGTAAAAACACAACACACACGGGGCGGGTGTACTCACACACAGCACATGTAGCAGCACGGCCCCTCCTCGCCGCTCCTCCTTGGTAAAGATGTCTTCTGGAAACTCATGAATGGCTGTGGAAGGGGGGTAGATTGTAACAAACTAGTTCATAATCAAGTCTTAAGCATGTGGAATGTGAGCCTGTGCGCTCTGCTCCTCTCCACCAGATCATTTCAGGCGAAATGCAAACGACTATTGGGGAGGAAGTAGACACATGACGTGTCTTCTTTCCGATTTAAGCCCTGATCCTGGAGGAGTCGGGAGGTGTCATGATTCTAACCGGATTCTAACCTGCCCGTGGATGTCTGTCCACACACACGTTCTGGAGGCTATGATCCTGGATTGAGTGGCTCCTGTCTGCTGCCTGACACCTGCGCCCCCTCTACCCCCCCCCCCCCCCCCAGGCAGACGCCGGTCCCCTGGGCCGGGCCGGGTCATGGAGGTGTGCGATACGGACCAGCTGCTGCTTGCTATCGCTCCTCAGGTGTGAATGAGCGCCATAATGAGAGCTGAGATCCCCCCCCCGGGGTGTACAGGCGGCCCGGGGAGAGCGAAGGTCGGCATGAATCCGCTCTCAAAAAGCCGGGGGATAAATGGAACTTTAACGACTGGGGAGTCCAAAGCTATTAATAGAACCTGCTGCAGGGAGGCGGTAGTGGGGCTGTGGGCGGTAGTACACCGGCGCTAGTACAGACACTAGTACACCGGCGCTAGTACAGACACTAGTACACCGGCGCTAGTACACCGACACAGACGGACGTAAAATAGCCGCCGCTGCACTCCGCTGCCAATCACGACGCATGAACCCGGAATCTGGAATGCTACACAATGTCACACGGCAGCTACGCTACGCTGTAGAACGCGTTCCGTGGAATGCCTGCTACGTGACGTGCGCCGTGCGTTGCGAGTCGGTGACGTCATGCCATTCTTAACGTCCTGGCGGGGGATTAAGGGCACGCCTGTGATGTGGTCCGGGATATTAGATTTTGATCCCTGACTCTGCAGTGGGAAACGGGGAGGTGGGGGGGCGGGGGGCCATATGGCCTGCAGGAGTGCAGCGGGACGCCGGCGTGCTCGGTCGGGTTCCTCGGTGCTCTGTGAGCGTGTGTTTCAGTGTGTGTTTCAGTTTGTGTGTGTGAGGCTCTCTTCCCAAAACCCCAGTAGATGACTGACAGAGTATCGGTGCTGGTCCCCGTCTGTCTGTCTGGCCGTCTGTCTGTCTGTCTGTCTGTCTGGCCGTCTGTCTGGCCGTCTGTCTGGCCGTCTGTCTGGCCGTCTGTCTGTCTCTTGTTGTCGAGCATTCTCAAAGAGGACGGAGTAGGAAGGAGCTTATTTTCCGCTCGGCCCAGCTGTTGCAGTGGGGCAAGAGTTTCACACTAACACACTGCAGCTTAGCACACAAACATGCTGTCAGAGAGAAAAAGGGGTGTGAATCTTATCTAGGGAAGGTGACTCCACATCTGCATCATATCTCAGACAGGCCGGTGTGAGGAGGACATCTGGGCTACAGTTACCGCTGTGGTGTTATTTTTCTTTTGCTTCTTTTCCTTTTGCATCATATAGCTCAGCTCTGACACCCCCCCCCCCCCTTCCTCCCACCCCCGCCCAGATCTGGAACCTTCCCCAGGTCCCTGGGACATCCAGTCCCCTTAAACAAAGGCCCCCAGTCTAAACTGTCTATGTAAATCCAGAGCTGCGACACGCGGGCTCCCATGAACGTTTTGACGAGTTGCTTCGGTGAAAGCAGTTGCCATGGAGACCCTCTCCCCGGGGGCGGCGGCCTGTTGACGGGCGGCGGCGGGGAGCCAATGGCGACGGCTAAAGCGGTGAGAAAGGGGGAGGGGGGATGAACGGTGAGAAAGGGGGGAGGGGGGGGAGGCGTGTTCCCAGGGTTTATGAAATATGAAAAAAGAGAGAGAGAGAAATGACAGGCAGCTCCGGAGCGCAATGTCTAAAAATATTTATTTTTCCCTGCCAACCCTCAGGAGAGGTCTGAGAGAGAGGGAGAGAGGGAGAGAGAGAGAGAGAGAGAGAGAGAGAGAGAGAGAGAGAAGGATAAAGGAGGGTGTTGGCCAGGAATTCTCTTTGTGAGGATGCCCATCCCTCTGTTTCTCCGCCACGGATCGTACGCGGAGCGAGGGGGCTGTGTGCTGACTGACTAACACCAGATTTGGAGCTGATTAGCATATCTGTACAGCGTGTAATCAGCTCTCAGAAACTGAGCAAATATCTTGATCAGAGCGGCTCCGGTGTGAGCCCCCCAGCGGTGAGCACTTGTGTGTCCACCAGGCTGGTGAGTAGCTCCCCCCCTTCCTTGTCCCAGGGGAGGGAGAGGGCCTGTAGCCTTCATGTTGCTCCTCTGGCACGACAGGCTTTCCCCAGACTGACGCTCACTGTCACAGCAGCGCTATGCTCTGCTGCGTGCCTGTTATTATTACCCAGAGATCCCCATTTCTTCAGCCATGTAACATCTCTGACACACAAGATACTCTTTATTCACACTCCGCCTCTCTGCCTTGATCTTATTAAAATTATCCGCTGATCCAATCAAATATCTGGAGGGGGGTGAAAATGTCTTTGTGGTGTAATCTGCATGTGTCTGTGTGCAGGCGCGCACGTGTGTGTGTGTGTGTGTGTGTGTGTAATGTCATATAAATCCTGCTTACTAGAGAAACCCCATCTAAATGAACCTACTAACACTGTGAGCGAGGAGAGATCCATGTGAGCCAGTGTGCTGCAGGGGACTGTGAGTGGCTGAATGACAGACCCAGGGGAGGAGAGATGTTATTGATTGTAAAGCCCGCGGGGGTCCTGGAGTCAAGCTAAGGTATTGAGCGAAACACTGAGTAAAGCAGTTTCATACACTAGCAGAAAAAGCTCCGCTACCACAGATTGAGGCCACCTCGACGAGCTTGCAATTTTAATTAGGAATCACAATGTGGGATGCGATGTGTTATGGAAAATCAATAATGGAGTGATATCTGTCTTCTTCTGTCAGATGAATAGTAAAGCTCTTGCTTAAGCAGCTACCAAAATATCATAGAGGACCTGGTGTAAGAGTTATCAATCCACTTCAACCGTTCAATCAAGTTGAACCGTTCATCATATGGCATCATCAATCATCTCAAGGCCTCAGTCTCAGGGTCGGCTTTTCAGACACAGATCTCACAGACGCTGTTTTTTTGTTGTCTATAGGACATGGCTTGAACTGTGTCCATGAGACGCGTTCAAGCCATGTCCAGACGCACAGTTTGAAAGTTGATAAGACAGGTGGAAAAAAATACCCATACCTTATCTGAGATGCTGATGAGAACAGCTTGGACGTTTACATAGTAAATAAGCCACACACAGCGTTGTGATTTATTAGCGAGCTCCTGATATCATCCCCTGGCTCCCGACCTATGATCCCCATAACAGATACAAGACATGGCTTCCAGAGAGAGAGAGAGCGTGGAGTAGAGCGACTCAAAGCCAAGAATATGCTTCTACAATTCCCAAAGACTTCAGACAAACACACAGCAACTCCCAGGGCCACTGTGATGGCCGTTTGCTTTATGTGACAGCTGTAATAAATTACTCCCCTGACAGAACGATGGGACTTTCAAAAGTAAATATAATTGGGGCTTCTGCCAGCCTTTTCTTGACAGTGCTCTCACCGAACCACACAAATATCTCTATGGAAAAATAATCTTTGACTAACTGTTGCCAAAACAAACAAAATGACTGCAAAACAAACAGAGTGATCATAAATTTACACTTATGAGAATGCATTGGCTTGTCCCCCCCCCTCCCCCCCCCCCCCTCCCCCCGAGTCTATTTTTAGCTCCTTCCCTCTCGACGTGGTCATTCGTTCCTGCTCTGCACTTTGAATGCTTGAAAGACAGAATTATCTGGGTTTCAAAATTTAGCATTCAGTTGCTTAGCAACACTGGCCTCAAAGGCTTGCGGAGTGCGGGCAGACACCGCCGTCTCCGTCTTGTTAAGCAGTGGAGGGAAGGAGAGAGAGAGAGAGAGAGAGAGAGAGAGGGAGAGAGAGAAAGAGAGAGAGGGAACACGGGAGATGACGGGGGGGGGTTACTTTAACCACTCTTGTGA
The DNA here is from genome assembly GCF_949987555.1 of Borostomias antarcticus. Taxonomy (NCBI): domain Eukaryota; kingdom Metazoa; phylum Chordata; class Actinopteri; order Stomiiformes; family Stomiidae; genus Borostomias; species Borostomias antarcticus. Next base: position 13,541,591 of record NC_140248.1, read on the forward strand.
TATCCCCAAGGTGATATTCGTTAAGGCAAGGCGTTTGATCGCACTACAAATTATGCAACACTGTGGGACAGAGACGAGGGAGCCGGGCGGAGCAAGAAAAGCGCCCCCGAGCTTTCACTGTGGATCAGGCTTATCTTCTGCTACCTGCCGCCACAAATCCACCAGCCTCGCTCCACGGCCGCCGTTCAGTGGGTCCGGCTGTGATGTACATGTACCCGTGTACACAGTGCACACACAGGTACACTTCATAGCTCTTCCCGCTGCTAAGAAAAGGTAGTGTATGTATGTGACGCAGGGACATCCTGCCTTGGCGTGACGCTCCGGCCGCCCGTCTGTCTCCGCCCCCCCGCAGACCTCTCTGCCGCGTTTAGCCGCTGTTTATCTCTCTCCTCCACTCTTCCATTGCGCAAGTCTGGCACGGCGCTCCAGCCACTCTAGACAGAACCTTTCCCCCGGGCCGGCCGGCCAAGTTTCAGACGCGCGGTTTACAGAGCGCAGATTCCTGACAGCCAGAGCGGCCCGGCCCATGCGACCTTTCCGTTCACCCGCAGGGGAGAGGCGGGGTTCGCCAGCGCACTCAGCCCCCATCCTCCGCCGCCTACTCCTGAACGCACACACTCGCATAAACACACACACGCTCCCTAACATCCACTCACTCACTCAGATGCTACCAAACCCCCCCAGAGTCTCCCGAATACTTTAGAAAATACGTCGGTCATGCACGGTGGCACAAATAACCTCCAGAAACGCTGGGGCAGACGCAGAGGGTCGGCGGCGGCGACTAGTGGTGCAGCATCACGGCGCCGGCGTTGTTCCCTCATGACAGCGCCGCGTGGGGACGTGCGGCGCCAGAGGACGTGGACAGAAAAGGGAGGCCGGTCGTAGCTGAGCCAGGGAGGAGCAGAGGGCAGGCGAAGGTGAGAGGCTAGGGGGGGGGGGGGGGGGGGGTTGCTGGGGCTGACTCACCTGCTCTGGGCTGATCCAGGGTCTGGTTGTCCTCCTGCAGCAGCCTGCGCCTGGAACGCAGCACGACCCCGGCCTGGTCACCTGGCTGTGACCCAGAGGATCCGCTCTCTGTTTGAACACACAACCCAACAGCATTTCAACGCTCTCATCTTTTTTTTTTTTTTTAAATTGCGCTCGGATTGATAAACGTGGTCAAGAGACTGGATCAGGGGGAAAATATGACGTCGGAGAACGCGGCGTTTAAGAAGTTAATTGCTACAATGCAGACTGGACCTTGGACGGGGACATATTTGGACACACCTTGTCGTGGCGACGCCAGTAGGAAAACAAGAGAGGGGTCAGAGGGGGAGATCATGTGATCGTTTATGAGCGTGCTGTCGTGAGCCATTCATATCACCGGGGGAAATCTCTTTACAGTGTAAATCGCTGTTCCACAGCTCTCTCCCTTGATGGCCAATCTCTTTATGGCCTTCAGCTTTGCACCGCTGAATAAGGACAGCGCCAACGTTGTACGTCCACTGATACGTCTTATCGCATCACAGGGGAGAGATAGTGGCTACCACCCATTGAGATCTCTCTTCCCTGGGGGGGTGGGGGGGGGGGTCATCCAGTGCGGGTGGCCATTGCTCTGCTCTACACAAGTCTCCTGGTGAAACACAGCACCAGCAGGCACCATCCCCCTTTGTTGATGTTCATTTTATGATCCAATCGACTTGTTTCATGAGAGCGTCGTCAGCCTGGGCTGAGAGAAGCGCCGACACGGAGGCTTTCATGCAGAGGCGTCAAGAGGAGCCTGGGTAATATGAATTTCAAATGGACCCCTGTCACAGATGGCGGCGCCGCCGCTGTCGACACGTAACACTCTCCTACCAAGAGGAAGACCAGGCTTCGCCGGCCTAGGTCATGTCTCTCTGAGAGTAAGAGGAGGAGGAGAAGGAGGAGGAAGAGGAGGTGTTGAAGTGGAGGTGTGGGTGGGGGAGATGGTGTAGAAGAAGTTGAAGAAAGAGGAGGTTTGGGAAGAGGATGAGGAGAAGTAGGGAACAGTAGATCTTGGGAACATCCCGTTTTCTTCCCCTCCACATCCCTGTCTGATCACCTGGGAACATCCCTGTCCTCCTCAGTGAGAGCTGTCTGGTGCTCGAACGCTGTAGTCAAACATCCATCAGCAAGCGAGTGACTATCTGAGACACCATCTATCTGGCACAAGAAGACCAATACAACACACACACACAGGTCAATGACGTATGTCATTGAGTGTAACGCCAAGTGTTTCTTAAAAAATGTGTTATTACAAAATAAAATTATGTGGTTTTTTTTCTGGGTGGTTATATTTATGCCAGTCTACACATGGATATATATACTTGTGATTATGAAAAAATATTCAATTTTTCGAGCGGGTAGTCAGCGTTGTACTGAATGACCTTTACGTCACTGACCCACACACGAACACAAGCACACACGCAAATGCACACGCAAATGCACACACACACACACACACACACACACACATGCACACACTTTACTATATGTTGTGGGTACTGCCTAAACTTAACCCTAGCCCTAAAGCCTAACCATTTACCCCTCACCCAAATCCCCCAAAACCTAAACCTAACCCTAAATATAACCTTTGACCCCTAACCCTAACCACAATTGTAACCCAAGCCCTAAACCCTAAGCTTTGACCCTAAAATTAGCCCTAAACTTGAGGGGACATTCCAATGTCCCCACAGAAGTCCCATGTTCTTGTTTAACTACAGTATACTTGTGGGGACATTGTGTCCCCACAACGTATAGTAAAGTCAAAACACACACACAGACAAGCCCCCATATTTGTCGGATCGAGGGATTGAACCTGATCACTTGCTTTAAACACATGCCGCAGTGAAGAGGAGATGGGATGGATGGGTGGGATGAATCCTGAGGTAGTGAAAGACTAATGGAGTACTGGATACTGACTCAACACGTGGTAAGACATTTACCAGTCTACTGCTGTCTTATCACAGGCGATACAGTATTCATACTGGAAATTAATATCCTCTAATCTTTATAAAAAGGCAATCTTTCATTTGTTAGACTCATTTCTTGGCTGATGGTTAATATTCATCCTTTTTTCATTTGTCTTTATTCTACTATAATAATGGATACTGATCTCTCCTCCAGAGTAATGGGTTGAGGGGTGGAGAGTGGAGAGGGTGTCTCTAGTCTCTTATCAGAGGTTCAGAGAGGATGTCAGGCAGGTGCAGGCAGGTGCTGAGGGTAACCTAGGTCTAGGACAATGTGACGCAGGTGTCAGACCACAGCTGCTCAAAATATGGGGATATGGAGATGGACATGAAGATATCCTCCAGTGTGTGTCACGTCATACATATTCTTAATTGATTATCTCATATCAAATACAGTTACCCCCCCCCCCCCACACACACACAGTTGTGCTCTGATGTCATATTATAATTGATAATTGTATTATTATTATTATGATTATGATTATTATTACAATATGTATGAGCAGTGATATCAAAAGGGCATGTCTCAAAACGTGAATAAAGCTATTTTACTCAGGTGTGAATAATTAATAGCCTATGTGACGGTGCCCAAATTCCATCTTGGGTACATGCCTAATGTTCAACAAATATTTACCCCCAAAAGACACACAAATATAGGCTAGGCTACTTGAAGCAATAATACTGCATGCTATGCATACATAACCATCCCTGAGAACATCTCACCTGTCACGTGTAGGACCTGAGCGAGCCAAATGATCGCAAGAAGCCCAACTCCACAGCCGCAGAGCCGCTGGAAGGGCCGCCGTCTCCCCTTCGGTACCTTCATTCCAAAATCGGTTGGACACCCATCAACACATTGCTGTTGCGGGTAGTTCCGTTTCCACTTTCACTGCAAGCAGCTTTAACGAAATTCTCCCCCAGCGAAGCCAAGTAAGTTGACTGTGAAAAGCAATGTTAAATCCTCGCCCGACTCTATTCAGTTCGGATTTCACTATTTCATCTTGCCAAGGCGCACCGTGTCATCCATGCCTAGAGATCAAACAAGATTACAAATCACTAGTGGGTGGAGAGAGTGTCGACATCACCCACAGCCTCCAGATTAGAAGATCGACAGCAGATCGCAACCCGAGAGTTGAGGCAGTGGCAAGCAACACGGTCTTTCTGGCTTGACACCACTCTGACACTCTGGCTCTGAAGTCGTGCTCGCCTTGTGGTTTGAGCTGCAGTGTTCGTGGACGCCACTAGGCGGCGAGAAGCTAATGTAACCTATTAGCAGATACAATTTTGCAGATAGCCCTGTATCATTTTGAAAATCAATGTACAATTTTTCATTCAAGAACCTTGGATAAGAACTGTACCGCTACCGTTTCAGAAAACAAGAGTAGCCTAATGTGTGTTTGTTTGGCAGGGGCAGAGGTGGCCTGCTATTTAAAATAGGCAACCCCAGTCGTTGTCTTCTACTCTTGAGGGAGGACTAAACATACCCATAAATCACATAGGGAGCACAGCACACACACACACACACACACGCACACACACACACACACGCACACACACACACACACACACACACACACACACACACACACACACACACACCGCGCTCTCATGCTCTCTTACAGTATGTTTACAGAACATCAGTGAGTCAAACCTGCGTTAAGCCCCTTGAGCTATGTCTGACACGCGTTTTTCTCTGGCTGCTAGTAAAGATTCAGAGCGGCACTCCAACCCCAAATAAAGACATGAGTCCGCGCATTGTTGTCACCAGCCCCGTCTCCAGGTGTCAGGTCCGCGAAGATAAAGAGCTCCACCGAGGCCGGTGTTTAGGAAAACTTTCCAGGGGACAGAGTCCAGGGAAATGTTTGTGTTATGTTGTCGTGCCGTGTTATGAATCAGCCTGTGAGGAATAAGTCATGGAAAATGTATCTTTTTCCATATCATGCGGCATGGAGACGCATTCAATCGCGGCTGGTCTCAGGGTGCAGTTGTGTTTTCTCCCTGGTGTTTTTGTTGTTGTTGTTGCTTTGACTTAGTGTGCCCTTTGTGGCTTGTTCTGCAAGTTCTATCTATCTATCTATCTATCTATCTATCTATCTATCTATCTATCTATCTATCTATCTATCTATCTATCTATCTATCTATCTATCTATCTATCTATCTATCTATCATCCATCCATCCATCCATCCATCCATCATCTATCTATCTATCTATCTATCTATCTATCTATCTATCTATCTATCTATCTATCTATCTATCTATCTATCTATCTATCTATCTATCTATCTATCTATCTATCTATCTATCTATCTATCTATCTATCTATCTGTATTGTGGTGGTATTGCTCCTTCAAGAAAGCTGAGACAGATATAGTGGTGTCTTGTTTAAAATGCATAGGGGATAAGCAAATTATTATTATACGGGAGTGTATCCTGCCGCGCGGAACTACTTTTTACTGGACAGCACACGTCGAGAACCGCTGATCCAAACAACTTCACATATGACGCTGTACGTTCTAGAATCCTGAGAAACACAGCTGCTGAATGTCAACTTCATACATTGGCCGGTTGTTGAGATAATCGTGCGACACTGTAGCCTACTGTACAGTACACCAAATGTGTTGTTATAGAATAAATAAAAGGCCCCAGTGCAGATTATAGAATGAGGTAGATCTGCTGAGTCTGCTTTTCCGAGTCTGGGGCTTTCTACTCAGTTTTGTAATCTGCAACAGATTACAATGTTATATTAATACGACAGGTGTTTTCTGAGTAGTTTATACAATAGACAACAACAATTGACTCCGTACTATACTGTACATTTGAACACTTGAATCAACACCTGACCAACACTTGCAATTGAACATGCTTTTATTACAAGCAGGTTGGACTAGCCTACTGAAACGGTCTCCTGTCTGGCCTACCAAAAAAAACGAGTCAACTCCAACTGATTCAAAATGCTGCACGTTTTACTAAGACCAGAAGGGTTTGAAAATCACTACACTAGTTACCTGTCAGTTTTAGAATAGCCTAGATTATAAGATTATTTTATAAGTCTATAAATCCATATATAATCAAGCACCTAAATATACATATCAGACATGGTTTGAATAATACACCTGCTGTAGTAGGTCCCTCAGGTCCTCTGGCACTGAGCTTTTAATGGTTCCTAGACCTAGGACTAAGAGGCATGGGGAGGCAGCCTTTAGTTCGTAGGCTATGCCCCCAGCCTTTAGAACACCCTGCCAGAGGACCCGAGAATGTCTGAGGCTGTGGTCATTTTTAAGCGAGATCTTAAAACATACCTTTTTAATATTGCTTTTACCACATACTTTTATACAGTACACCTTTTATACAGAACACCAGTATCACCTTCTGAAACATACTTTTCATCCAGAGGCACGCAGACATGGGCAAACAGAGCACTGACAGACCAAACGTTTATAAAGATACATAGGATTGTTTATTGCCGTGAGCTCTCCCATTCACAGTACATGAACAACATTTAATCAATTCATTTTCTCATGAGTGAATGGAATGAAACATGGTTTTGGAAATGGCATCACTGAAAACATGTTTTTGTCTTTTGAGATACATTCCCTCAGTGTGCCCGTGGTCTGGGTAGGTCAGCTGCTTAGCTCAATAAACTGAGGGCATAATGTGTCTCTGTCGTCCTCACGTGAAGGCTGGGTCATGGCCTTCCCGGCCTTAACCTATACTGTGGGGCACATGGCACTGAAAGAATGAGTGATCCCTGTTCAAGCTTTGGATTGTGGAACTTGTCATTAAGGGATGTAGCAGCCTTCCGATGGGCCACAAACAACATCCGTTTTACACTATAGCAATAAAGAAATACCATAGGCCTACTAGAACATCCCTGTGTGTGGATAGGGCACATACTAAGTGCATGGTCATCCGCAAGAACGCTGAGATGACACAGTATAAGGCAAACAAATCGAAGGGCAAAAGAGAGACCTTATATCTCATCCACACGTCTGACAGCAAGGTGGGGAGGACATATGAACATCTCAATCAGTGAATATTCTTTTCTGGATAAATGGTAGGCTACAGGCTGCTTGTTTGCCTCTTAGCTGGGAATGCTATACAGTATGGTGGTAAGTGAGAGGTACACAGGTATACTGTCGGTAATGGGGTTTTATAAGAGCTTGTAGTACACTAAGAAAATGTTTTTGAAATGGCTCATATCTAAAGGATTATGGGAAGGTGTGTAATTCGGCTTCAAATGGTTTACGATTAAATAAGGAAGGCCTTAAGCCCTAAAGCAAAACTGTTAACCAAACCCAGCGGATCCAAGTCTTACTGCACGTCTGACTGAAACAGGTTTCATTCAGTCTGCCTAATTCTCATGAGACTTCTCAGCTCCTGAACTTAAACTGCGGGTTCTTATTAGGACAATATGGACACCAATCACTTCCTCATTGGGAAGACAGGTGGCTGGTCTCCAAAAAGATTTGATTACAAATCTAACATCTCTGCTGTATGGTTCAGGTGTCCTCTGAAGCATCAGGTATCCAGTCAACTAAGAACTGAGATGAGGACATCGGGGTAACCATACATTACAATTTCAGTTAGGCACAACATCTGAGAAATAAACCTTCACATTTGACCAGTATGAATATTCACCAGTAAGAAGAGTCTGGGTGTCAGTCGTTAAGGCGTACCTAGTGGCATGAGAGACCTTACTGGACATGAGTGTTGGAGCTCTGAATGAAATAGCTCGATACTAGAATGATAACGAAAAGCATTATCATTTTCAAAGTAATACTATAGGCAAAGAACATTACTGAAATATTGTTCCGCATGTCTTATTGTGTGTCGATTTCTACAAAAGAGATAGGCCTACTATTGTGTGTGTTTTTTTTGTTTTTTTTACAGTAACCAAACCCCACCTTGCCCTTTTACTTGATAGCACATGTATTTTCTTACTTCCCTCTGCTCATATTAAAACCACTAACAAGGAATTCCACATTTGCAAGATTAATAAGTTATTACATTTTATACATACATACACACATACAGAGAGGAGCTTGGAAGTTGTGGGCACATTCTCATGCTTGAACAACTTCCTACAATCTAATGAACTATACAGAATACAGTAAAACAGAAAATATTCTTATC